>NC_046657.1:137210781-137236377 GCF_010883055.1 Belonocnema kinseyi | reverse complement strand
ATTGACCAAGTGTATAGAGCTCCAAGGAGATTATGTTGAAAAATAAAAAAAAATTTACCCAAAAAAAATTGTTTTTATACTTCATTCTAAGGACTTATTAAAGTACCCTCGTAACTACAAGCAATCACTTCTTTACACTTCCACAGTCCACTTATTTTAAATTTCACGACAAACATCAGAAAAACTCACCATTAGAAATTCTTCGTACAAGTTATCCTTATGACTTTTTTCGATAGAAAAGTTATCAGAGTTGTAGCATTTTAAAAATTACAATTTTTGTTTTTAACTAAAATGAACGTTTTAAGCCACCATGCCATTTTGTGTTTGAACTATGCAAGAGAGGAAAAGAGGTGTGTCAGTAAAGAATTACGCACACAAAAAATATCTAGAAATTTATTATTTATTACATTTTTATATGAAATATAGTTTTTGTAATCTCCATAAAGAGCAAAATTAAATAAAAAATATGACATTTTTAGAAAAACGACACATGCTACGAAAAAAAATACTGAGACAGCATTTGTTTATCCAAAAAAGAGCTACGAATTTTTCATTAATAATTTTTTGAAAACGACACAAGGTCAGAAAAAAAAATACAAAAGTTCTTCACTCAAAAGCGCTGTACAAATTTGTCATAAATAATCTTTATATATAACGAGTAGATTTTCTTTTAATCATAAAAAAGAGATTAAAAATATAAAAAATATACTTTTGGAAAAACTAAAGAAGAGACGAAATAAATGAAAGGACAAAATTCGTTCGACCAACAAACATCTGCAAAATGCCTATTTACCCATTTTAGCTAGGATGCATATTTTTAAATTCCAAACGTAACAAATAAAATTTTTAATAAAAAAAATTAATTTAAGAAGAAATTACGCAAGTTGACATGAAATATTTCAAGAAATTATTAACAAGATACATCTTTTCCGCCAGGACGCGCAATATTCTTCAATTATAAAAACAAGCCAATGAAAATACCTATGTTTCAATACCAATGAATATGATAAATTGTAATAGCATACATTTATTAAACTAATACTTTATTCAGGATAGCTGAGAATAAAATTTCATGCAAAATAATATAAAAAAATATTAACGTAATCATGATAATTGAAATTTATACTTCATTTTGCAATATCTGAATGAGGTATCCCAGACCGAGGTACGTAAATAAATATAATATAAATTTAATATAAAAGTGTTAAATATAATGTAGGAAAGTTCTAACTTCGGACAAAACCGTGTGCGAATTACGACACGCGATGAGAATGTGTTTTTTAAAATTGGTTGAAAATACTTGAAAACTTGTCACGCATTGAATAAAAATAATTAGTGTTACAAGAAAAAACCTTTTTGCCTAAATTTACATCAAAATGATTATTTGTATTTTTGGGGAATTTCATGCACTTACCACATTCGAACTTTGGGGACCATGAGCCCAATATGTGCACATCACGCATGCATACGTAACGCATATATACGTGGACCAACACTTTGAGTTGGTCCGCGGGGCATATTTTATTTGGCCCTACCCTCTGTTGGCAGCGAGCATTCCCCTATCTGCCACCTGGGGACGCGCCAAGTAGGGGTATCACCTCCCCTCCACCACAGGTAATTGTGGTGGTACTTGGACAATCGCGGAAAGTAAGGTGTGTAAAACTGAAGAGTTGCTGAGTAAACAATATTTCTTGAATATGACGTATGAAGTGACTATATATAATTTTAAAGAATGTAAATATGTCTTTAAACTAAAAATTCTTATATTTTAGACACATGCTTCACAGCCGAAACTCGATGAGAACCTGTAACTTAATTTATAATCTATATTCTGAAAAGTTTTTGTTCAGTAAATATATTGGGGAGAGTTGGAGAGGTTAGAATTCTGTTTGCACCTTCTTCGCGGTGACAGGTTATCCGGGCACCCTGATGTACTGCACGGAGAACAATGGAAAAATCATTTGTATGAAGAGTGCTGTACTACATTACAGATTATCATGGTGCTAGTGACTTTTGCTCGAGTACAGGTACCCTTTCTAAAGTATTAAGTTGTGATTACAAGATCACATCATTCCTATATCCATAAATAACTATTTTATAGATTAATAAAATTAAATGTGTTATAGATCTTCCATTGATTCATTTCAATAAGGTACCTTTTGTGAAAGGCACCTTATTTAGTAAATCCTCGTTAAAATATATTACTGCGTATAGTTAAGATTAGAATCGAAACAAGATGCGCCGTGCAATGTCAAATATTCGAGGTACATAGAGACGCTCGTATTAGCAAAAAACGTTGAGTCCGCGAACCTTCTGGGACTCTTTATCAGAACACTACCACTAATATCACGCAAGCGCAGTAGCTCTACATTAACGCTCTCAGTTTATGACTATTACAGTACGACACCGCTACACTAAATCTTTATATTCCCGGAACAGAATAAGTTTTTTCTATAAACTCTTTTTTATTATTATTCGACCTCCTCATATTTCAAGAGCAAGTTTTTATTATGTTCAAAAATTAAAGAATAAATTTGCAGTCGCTGTTAACAAAAATGTCAAAACTCACAAAATTTGAATCTCTTCGAGATTGTAAACTTCCACATTTTATTTTTAGGAATTAGATAAGTTTTTTTAATCATACTTTTTTACCTCAATTCAAAAACACCTCAACTCTGGAGTAACTTTTGTTTTATATTTATAGGCTGATTTCGATTTGACGGAGTCTTATTTCACTTTTCTAAAAAATTTAGTTTTATTTTGTTCCAGGAATAATTAAAAAAAAAACTGAAATAAACACCGTTTACTTCACATACCTATGTTTGCAATTTATTATACTATTATTCTACACTGTAAAGATACGTTTGAAAATTGCACTTCAAAGTGCAAATTTACACATATAAAATGTCACTTTCGACGCATTAAAATTACAGGTTAGAAAGCAAATTTCCACGTGTTGTCTAGAATAACGTCTCTTACAGGCTTAATTCTATGACTTTGTATGAATTCATACGGCCTGTTAAAAATCCCTACGTTCAGAGTGTTTAAAAAAAGGACTCACAATCTACGTAGTAAAATTCCCTAGCCTAGTAAAATTACCACCTGCGCATAAATTTCGATTTTCTAATGAAAATTTCTCCACTTTATAGTAATTTTAGATTCTTTTGTATAATATTCCACATTTGTGTAATTTTGGCTATAAAGCTTTCTTGTTCGCTCTTTTGTTCGTATGGTATGAGCGAAGCGTGCATTTCAGGTTGCAAACTTTATTGCTTACTTTCGGCGAAAGAATAAATGCAAGTGACTGATTTTGACTTGTAATATGATATATATTTTTTTGTGCGATATACACTTGCCTAATTATAAATATATTTTTAATATGGTCTTATTGATTTAAGTATTTAAGGATAGGTTAATATTTTGTAGAAATTTTCGACTTTCTGCTGCTCAATTTTATGTCACATATTAAATTTAAGTCCAGTTGAGCATTTTACATTTTTGTTCAATTTCCAACATTTCTATACTAGTTTCACGCCGCTGCGCGTGAGTCCACTTTTTACATACGTCTAGCGTACTAAAATTCCACAACCTTTTTTTACAGTGTATTTATTACATCACATAATATGCATCTTTATATTTGATGAAAATTTATAAATAATTACTAGCTTTTAGCAAAATTTTATAGAATTCTTATCATTTAGAAATTTTCATTTTTTGGACTGATTTCTTCTAATTTCAGCTAGCCTTTGATTCAATGTACAAATTCATCTTTAAAGTTAGAATATTAATTAGGTTTCGGTACTTTTTATCTGAAACAATTTTTTAAACTCTAATACTTTAATAAATTATTTGTAGCAGTTTTTTTTTACTTTAAAGTTTTTACTAAAGAAGATTAGTAGAACTATAATCACTCGATTCTTTTTTTTAAGCTGGAAAATCAAATTGAAATATTTTTTCGCTTATAATACATCTGAAAGTAATAAATACATTACCTTTTTAAGCTTTAGAATTTGAACAGAAATAATAAATCAAATTAATGTTCAAATTAAACATTAAGTTATTAAAATTTAAATTAATTAAATTGAAATATTTTTATCGAACATTTGTAAATCTCGGGTGCGATTTTTCATAGCGTTTAAGCGTTCGATTACGTTTGTAAATGACCGCATGTGCAATTGCATAATTTCCAAAATAAACTGAGTACAGTTATTATAATTAAAAGTTCTTTTTTATTTAAATAAATTTATCATTATGTTACATCATCTGTTTAGAGCTGCTGGAATTATTGTTTATTTTTCTTACTTTCCTTATAGCTCGATCTTTCTTTCGTTGCTGTACTCTACGAGCCGACTCTACACGCGTTCTTAGACTGATTGCCTAATGGTCAGACCTTTCGTTACTCTAGCGACAAGCTTTTAGGCTGAAACTTTTTAATCCCTATTCCTAATATTTGTATATTAACCTTTGTGAGATGAACCAACGTGAAAATGAATTCCTTTACTCTTCTTAGACTGAGTCACCTATTTTTAAAAATGATCCCCAGGTTTTCAAACTCGATTTCCCTCCGTGTGTGCATGGTACGTGACGTTAAAACGGTTAATTTCTACTGAAAATTATACACTTTTATGACTTTCTATCATTATAGTTTATGCTTATTCTTTATCAATCTAAAAATGAATTAATAGGAATAATTATCGTGCTTACGTTGACACTTCCGTGCCCTGGTACTTAAAATAGTAGGTTCTTTTTCCATTTTTTCTAAAACTAAGTTTTTCCCATTTAAAACTCCATGTTAATTTCAAAAGCCCGAGGACATAGATAAATGTTTGCAGATTTTAAAAAACTCATGAAGTCCTAAATTATAAATGAAGATATTGTCAGAAAATAATATTATTCGTTTTGTTGCAACTAAGTTCTGGCGACTACGCCTGGGAAGTAGATGTCCTAGCTATTAGTTGTCCTGGCGACTAGTTGTCCAGCGACTAGATATTCAGCGAGAAGTCCAGCGATTAGATGTCCTGATTCACCTGACTCGACCGCGAAATGCTCCTTAATTTCAGACATTGTTTATGTATCTAGTACATTGGATTCATCCCTTATCATCTTATAAATGAAAACGAATATTTTATTTCTTGGGGTAATCAACTACGATTTGCTTGAAAACTGAAAACGATAACCCTATTCTGACTTCGGATTTGGGTTTTCCGCACCAAATACACCGAAGAAAGCATCTGAGTTTGAAAAAATCGATTCGTGGGTGTTCAAATGGAATATAGTGTCACAATACATGTAATAAAATGGTGTAAATAGGCTTCTTGCGGATAAAAGAATATTGTCGAAAGTCAGCGCATGCACCCAACCTGTGTCGGTTTACACAGGGAACACGAATGCAATAAAAATTTATATAAAAATAGATATGATATTTGAAAAGGAATTAAAAGCATAACTTATAAAATCCTATTTATATAAAAACATTAAATATTTTTCATTTTAAATGTAAATGTCTAAAAAATTCGACTTCTCTGTTCTGACTGTTGTGGCATTTTTCATTCCATTTTTACAATGAACTTTTGGTTAAATTGCGGGTTTATTTTGAAAAAAGTGGTTACTAGTTGATCCTTCAGAGTATTGTCCATCCCTAGCCACTACCTTTTCTAATCTTTCTAGTAGAATACGGATACCATGACGGGAAAAGAACTCGTCTTTTGAAGGTTCCATTCGAGAGGGAATTAGTTTTGGTCATCCAAAAAGGTAATATTTATATTTTTAATGAACATTTTTAATTCTAATTTTTAATTTCTGACAGGGTATTCGAGGTGGTTGCTTAGTACCAACAAAAGAGTCACTTAATCTTGGATCAGCGGGGCTCCGCCTTCTTGTAGCGGGGATTAGACATGACAGGCAATAGCAATGCGTATTTGCGTGGAAGAAACACTTCACTACTGAGGTAAATCTCTGAATATTCACTGAAGATTCTCAGGCTCAGAGAAGCTTCAGAGAATATTCTCTGCATGTACTCAGGTAGAGATTTGATTAGAGGTCTGAAGGCTTTAAAATGTCCTTTTTGAAATTGAAATAAGAATTCGATCATAAATCACAAGTAGAGAAGCTATCTCAATATAGTAGACGACATTCACTAAGGGTCCTTCGTTAAGCTTTCGTATTAAAATTTAGAAATGGATTCAAAAAATTTTTAAGTTAACAGCCTAAAGCACAATAATTCGGAATCTACTGACTTCGAATATTTCAGATTTGTAACTTTTTTTTAGATGTTTAAGATCGCAATGAATATAACGTATCTCGTAAATGGAATGAGATACGCTAAAACAGTTAACATTTTTTAATTCAACTCCAAAATAGTTTATTATTATATAAGTTATAATTATAAAATATGTATAATGAGAAAATTCATCAATTAAAAAAAGTATTAATAATTGAAAAAACAAATTAAAAAGGGAGCCGGGTTGATGACGCCAAACTACTGTAAATAACTCTGCCCGCACGCTTCATGACGAATACAATAGGACCCATTATATGAGCGTCAATTGACTTTTAAAAAGACCCAAATATCTCAGACTATCTCTAGAGACGAAATCATTAAAATGGAGCCTGCAGATAGCTTGAAACAGACTAGGCTTTTTCGTCAGAGAATATTCTAAAATTTGCTATCGATAGAGTTGCCTTGCGAGAAAGGCGAACACATGATTCATGAGCAAATTCTAACGATCTCTTGAAAGCTACTCGTCCCAATTTCCACTTACAGGGATATTTCTACTCTTTTCCAATCCTCCTTAGTAATCAGTTAAGAAGAATATTGTTAGTTACACGAGGTCTCACGAGCTAGTGCTCACTGCGAGTGTGAATGCCCAGAACGAAACGGAGGGCGAGGCGAAGCCAAACCGAACGGATGTAATATTCCTTCACATTCGCAGAGAACATCAGCTCGTGATACCTCCTGTATCTAACTGGACTACGTCGTGGTTGTCTAAACTTCGACACCGATGGTTTCTCAATGTATAGAAACTTTCCATCAATTTCAAAAATTGGAATATCCATATCATAAAGTATGAAGCTGTTTCAAATAAAAAAACAATTGAGCTGCAGCGTGCAATAACGGTATTCTTCCAGTAATGTTAACGGACCCTGACTTTTCTAACTCTGCATGTAGCGAAAAGCGAAGGTCTATATGAAATCAATAAATACTATCGATAATAATACAGATAAATATTTCAAAAAAATTTTCACTTTTAAAAGATTAACTCATTTTAATCTAAGAAATAGCTCATTTCTGTAAATAATGTATTATTATTGTAATATTACAAGTTTGGAGTGAGTAATTTTAAATGGACCTGTGCTTTTCGGTACAGGCGCAGTTAAACAAGTCGCGGTCCGTTAACATAACTGTGTTCTTAAATTTTTATAAGGGACTCATACTTGCTTTTTTTTGCCCGCAACTTCATGAAAAACAAATGAAAAACAAGTGACTTCTGAAAATTCAGGAACATCATTATTGTCCACGCAAACAGTCAACTCTTTATTTTAGTTATGTTGTAACAGTGAGTGAAGTAATCTGCTGGTATTGATGAATAGCTTATATTATATTGGTGCGTTTAAAAAAATCACAAGTCATTTTTAGTTGCATGTTGATACGATAATAAACTTCTATTACATTGATTTTCTTCTAAATGTTATTTATCAACACTATCACTAAATTACCTAACACTAAGTTACCTAAGACAAAATCACACCTTACTGGAAACTTCTATAGACTTCTTTCAAAATGGGAATACTCTCTCCTCCATGTGGAAATAACAAATTTTGATTCAGTTGCTCCATTTAATGAAGAATCTATCATTGAATCTAATTGCTTACAATGGAAGTCACTCGTCTGTTATTTTCTATGAAGGTCCTTGTTGAATTTGCTTCATAGAAGAAACTCTAACTTTGAAAAATAACCAAATTCAATTCAATAATGTGGTTATGAATGATAAGTTTAGAATACAGGTATACATGTATGTAAGGATATGATATTTTCTAGTATCGTCGCAATGATTCACCGGATCGTAACTAATAATACAATGTTGATTTTAAAAATGAAAAATCAACGTTAGAAACTTGCTTCTTTTGAGACAGAAAGCTTTTTTCCTACTAAAGTGTAGAAATAAACTTCTATTGAATAGTGCGTGCCTTTTCTTTTATCAAGTAAGTTCAGCAAAGAAAGAAATGTGCATATTTCTATTTGTAGTCGCGTAAGGCAGGAGTTTTAGCAGCCCTATTTCTGTGATCTCCCCTCTTCATTTGCTTCGAGTTTTACAGTGCGCCATTCTTCTTATTCAGTGGGTCCTTTGAAACTGCCATCGAGGCATTCTTTTCTCCTTTCCTTCTTTGAGGAAGCTACCTCTTGTGAGGCCAGGGCGTGCTCGCCCCTCGGTAGAAGGAAAAAGGCGATCGAGGTGGCTAAAAAAGGATGCAAGTGTAGGAAACGCCGAACGCAGCGACGGGGCTCCATTTGTAACCGATATTTGCTCTGGCCTCGCTGGTGCTGAAAGCTTTTACGCTGCTCGCTCAGCTCAGTTGGTAGCCGTGAATGTAATCCCAACACATCTCTCCTAATTACCTGCTAGAGAAAGTTAGCATGAAAATCGATCTCTTTGCTCTCTGCAGTGCTGTAGGTATACCCTTTTCCATTTAGCGTGGTCTTTGAAGCGGTCCTTACTCTCGCGTATACATACACATACTACATGCAGTCCGAAAATTTCGCATCGCCCGCTTCGGTTTGGACTGAAGAAGCACTCGTCCGATTAAGGAATTGAAAACGCAGACATATAGTTTATAAAATGCATAATCTAAAACCTGTTTGGATAATGTTATGATTATTGGAAGAAATATAATTTTAAGTGTACATTAGCATATTTACAGCAACAGCAATTTTCGCTACTTTAGAGAAAACTACGGTGATGTAGTATTTACAAGCTCTCTTGCCTAGTTACGTAGTGTCCGTGGTTTTTGCCAAGCATTAGTTTTTACTATTACACTTATTACTTTCGTATTGAATTGCCTGATTCTCCGTCAAAGTCAGTAATTAAAAAGTAATAACAAAATTTTAATTCTTAAACTCTTTCAATACTAATAAAGCACTTAAATGCAAATAATAAAGTTGTGTATTTTTGAAACGTTTCTTTTTATTTTCCGAATAATACAGAGTATTAGGTTAAGAAGAAATAGTTCGCACAGAAATTGAAACATACCCTTTTCTTTGTCGCATTTCTGAAATAAATAAGTATGGAGCATCTAAAAATAAAGATTCGATAAGACTTATGTTAATACTTAAGTTTTTTTAATATTCATCACATGGCTACCTGTGATTTGCTCAGGATTTATTTAATTTTAGAGATTGCTGATTAATTACACAGCCCTACAAAATAATAGTAGTGTCGACGGAATAGACTAGATAATTCCACTGGATTTCGAGTCGCTGAATTCGAATCTGTGGTCAGAATTCCGCCATCATAGAAACGATCTGTTTCCATCTGCTGAGCCAACTGCTCTGCGGGGGGGGGGGGGGGGGGGGGGGGGGGGGGGGTGTATGCAGAGTTCAAGACCCTTGTACCCTGCCAAAAAAAGTGGATGTTCTTGCTGACCAAAGTAGTCAATTCTTATGGATTTTCTATCGCTGAATATAAGTTTCATATCGGAATTGTAAAATTAGCTCTTTTTTCAGCCTTAAACAACGTATTTTTTTCATTTTTCGTAATGTGAAACATGTCATGATTTAATTGTCGCCAATTTTTGAATTTTTTCTGTATTCTTATTGAAGTTTCAAAGCCCTGCACTTAGAGTCCAACGCAGAGCACACTTCACGCTTTAAAATTACCTTGTTACATAGTTTCGAAAATCTCACTACACACTGCAACCGCTTTTATATCCACCGTCCGCGAACGTAAACATTTACTTATATCCCTTCGGCAGGGGATCCCACCAATGCTCCTCAGCGCAGGGGAAATTGCCGCGCTCCACGCTAATTCGCTTGTGGGGCACGTGGTCATGCGAGCAAGTGGATGCCGAGCGGATATGAATGAGAACTATGGCTGGGATATCAGCGCGAGAGGTTGTAAGTGAGAGCGGTTTTATACGCGCTTCTAGCAGAGCTGCAAAAACAGCATCCTTTTTGATTCATAATTACCTACTCGGTGCGATCAGGGGAAGTACTATTTAAAATCACTGCTGTCTTTGAAACGTTATTACTCGCTTAAAAATGGAACAAGACTGTTTCTTAAAAAATCGTTGAAAAGCTGATTAAATTACGCGTGGAATAAGTCATAATAGTTATGTTTATACTTTTGATGATTTTTGGGATAAGACTAAAAATTTCCAAACGTGTTTGCCCCAAATTTTAGTCGCTTTAGCAACGAGTCGGACCGTCTGCTATGATCGCCGACTAACACACGACGCAGACACTCTTGGACATGTATTGTCATATCTTGAGAAGCCATGAATATTTTTTGAAGTTTTATGGGCTAAAATTAAAGATCAGTTTTTACGGATTAGGTCCTGTCAATTTTAGATACTTTTCATTAGTATCCTAAGTCACAACTCGGGTTGAAGTTGAGAAACATAAACTGAGAAATTCTCGGCGATCACAGCTCTCCCGGTCGGCCGCATTTATGACTGACTAAAACTTGACATTTGAGACTCGGATTTTATTAGTCGTATCTCAAGAAAACGTTAAAGTTTTAAAAATTTTATTGAATTGAACTAAAGGTAAAACTTTAAAGAATGTGCTGCATGAATTTTAGATTTTCTCTACAGCTTTCCCAGATCATGGCACAAGATGAATTCGCGGTATGAAAATAAAAAATTCTAACAAGTAATGTCGTTTCAAAGTCGGCAGTGATTTTTAATTGCACATTCGCTAATCATACCAACAATTTCCTAGGGTGGTGGACAATAAACTCTATCTCTCTCTGACCTTTTAGTAGGGCTTGATGGCAGCCAATACTGCAAAAGCGACAAAGATAGCAGTAAGGCGATTTTAGGGCTCCTCTTCACCTATCTCTTGTAACTTCTTTACGTATAATGCGGTCACGGTGTACTAAGGCGGAAATGACACAGTCCTCATACCCGAAAATGAAATCCTCTGTACATGATTTAAGTAGCCGTGTTGATCTCTGCTTTCTTCACTTAACAATTTCTAACTGAGGCATCAAGATGAAGTAAAGCACTTTCGTCACTTCTGGTGTTAAAATTAAGGCCAAGGATCTCTGTCGCCTGCCCCGCGGATTTGTAAATAACGCTCCTTTGTCAATAATCTCGTGCTTCCTGGCCATTTTTATGTTATGAAGATATTGGAGATTCAAAAGTCCGCACCCACCTTGACGGCGTGCGTTGTATAATAGTGGAACGGATGAATTGATATGCAAGCCCTTCTGCATATACATGACCTGTATATATCTTATTATTGGAAGACTAAATCTATCGAAGAAGACTCTTGTATTTGTTGAGGAGAGATTCCTTTACTGGGACCGCAAGTTACTTGTCGTCGCTTCACATTAATCTTGGCACACTTGTCCAATTCAAAGTCCATACCAATCTCTTCTGTGCATCCTCTGACGATATTTAAATCACTTCGAAGTTACTTTAAACTATAAACATAGACCTACAGATGATCCATGTAAAATGCGTAAGTCATCTGACATTCGCAATGATATGTATCGCTGTAAAGGTGCCCAGGATAGATAAACTTTCAAGCTTTTCAACAGACAGATAGTAATTCTATAGTAGGTTATATCAAAAAATTTCCAGTAATCAATCCAGATCATCGACAGGTAGTCGTAAAACACTGTTGCGTGTTTATAGTGTGGCGTTGCAAAACTTTTGAAACTTGTAAAGTTTCAATTTATTTGATTTCACAGTTCTTCTCATTATATTTCGAGGGATTTTATAAGAACGCCTCGGGAACTCCACGGTACTCCACGACGAGCGACTATATTTATAAGATAATTGTATATTTCAGGACTGATTTCGCTTTGTTTTGTTCGCTTTTGTTATGTAACTAACGCTTGGTCACCAACTGCGAGATACTTTGAGGGACGTCTTGGACACCTGGAACTATAAAGGATATTAAAAGAACCAGATATTAACGATGAGCGCAAATTTAGAGTTTCCGGCCATTCAAATTCTCCCGCCGAAAAATGGGCTACCAGCAAACACTTTAACAAGTATGTCGTTCGTCAAGAAGACTTTTATTGAGATGCCGACTGGACTCAAGGAACATTCTAGACCATTTAAAAAATTTCAAATTCGACTTCTCCATCTGGCGTAGAGCTCGACAATACTTCTTTTAAGAAGTTTTTATTCTTATTTCCTCAGCATTTGAAATGCCAAATTCTTTTTCCTCAGCGAGCTCTTTAGCCCAGGCCTAAACTATTATTATTGTTACTACTGGAACCAGGAGAGATCTTATGCAGATGTCAGGGTGAATTTGAGCTACAGGCTGTAGCCAATATGTCTTACTGGCCATTTATAGAAAGAAAGTATCGTTTTTTCTTCCCGATCATCTTTAAAATATATAAGTGGCCATGTTTAGTGATAAGGACTTGTGATTCGATATTATTTGTTAATTTCATAAACAAATTATAGAAACAAATACACTGATTGGAAATTTCTGGGTAGAAATTCATCGTTTTTCTCTCTTATCTCCTTGAAACTAAATGAGTGATGATTTTTTGTAATGATTCAGAAGAATTAGCTTCCAAGTTGTACTTGTCAATCATTTTAAGAAATTCAGGACCCATTTCAACTTCATTGTTGCCCCTTTTCTGCCTTGAAGAGGCAATAAATAATATACTCGATACTTATCTTTTGAAATTATTTGTTAATTTTATAAACAAATATTATAAATAAATATGAATTTAAAGTAGAGTGTTGCTGTACGTAAATTTTAGTGAGGGCGGCTAAAATGTATTTCGTTTTTAAACTACTTTTCAATTTTTTAAGTAATTCAAAATTTACCGCCAATAGCTGTTAGTTCAGACCACACTGCGGACAGTCCCATGTTAAAGAATATGAACTTAGTAAAGTAACTGAGTGGCGCCATCTATCGGAGATAGAACAAACTACACTCTAATCCGGCAACCCCTTCGCCATGCTTCTCCAACCATACCATGCAAATTATAACATATTTTTTTATTTAGATTTACAGGAAGAATAAATTACGTAAACAAACCATTTTTATGCAAATGAAAAATATGAAATAGCGCATGATAAAAAATTCATTGAGATTTCTTGATATTGCATGAAATCGTTTGCTTGTGCAAATTATTCTTCCCATAATTCGAAATGAAAAAAATATTTAAACAGCCATTAAGCCCAGCACTTGAGTATCACTCCGATGTAAATTTGTTTCAAACAGAAAATTTTAATAATTTGGAGACGTAATTAATATAATCACTCACTTGCTATTTACATATCCGCCATGTTCCTATATTCCTAATCTTCCCCTTCTACTACACAAGCATCAACACAGACAGCACCTAGGGGAGATAGAAACCACTAAAACTCGTTCACATTTTAGCCTTAAGACTGTACCTAGTGTGGTTCAGACTCTGCCACTAGATGGATGTCGCTAGATATATTCTCACAAGAAATGTCATTTTCTTACATTATAAGTACAACGGGCTTGCAAGAGTGAATTGATTTTTCGTGATCTATCTTCAACTTATTTCGGCTTCGTCATACGCAGGTTTATGGTTATTATTATAAAAAACATTTCTGTGTTGAAATGTTATCACAGACTTATACTGCCCGACATGTCGAAGGCATTTTTGGTTAGAGTTGGATTTTTATTTGATCATTTTGCACGGGGCTGTCCCAGTATATATTTTCAGTTACGTACGCATTTTCATAATGCAATCAAGTGATCTGATGAGAGCAGTCTGCTCAGACATATTGGACAAAGCCTGGTTTTTACTCCATAATTGACGTACTGGGTTGCAGTCAAGTACACGATGGGCGGACCTGCAGCTCAAGGTGGGATTCGAACCACCAGAACCTCGGTAAAGGCATATTGAAAATTTCTAGAGGTGCCGGCTCAGGGATCGAATCCCGGACCTTTGAGGTAAAGTCCGAGTGTCTAACCAACCAATTATTATTATTATTATTATTATTATTATTATTATTATATTATTAGCGACATTATTATTGTTATTGTTATAACATTATTTGTTAATTTTTAGTAAATATTATTTACAAAATGGACTCTTTTAAATTCTCCAAGAGAGTAATTTTCGACTTTCTTGTCGAAAATGACATTAAAGACACGAAGAAGTACCTAAATTATTTGCAAGCGAAATACAGTCTTGATGATGATCACTTGGAAATAGTTGGCAGATACCTGAGCAGCACTCTCTGATACACTTTCATCGACAAGCTGCTACATTTGTGGGGCTAAGCCAAGCAAAATGAACATACGTGATCGTGTGAAGCTGAAAGAAGAGATTATCACCAACTTGGAATATGGTATTTCTCCTTTACATACAAAATTTCGATCTTTTAAATGTATAATACATATAGGCTGTAGTTTAGATTTCAAAAGTAGATGTGAAAGGACAAAGGAAGAAAAAAAGAAAAAGGATGCTGCTCATACTCGAATATGCAAGGAGTTTAAAGAAAAGACTGGTCTAATCATAGATCAGCCAAGGCACGAAACTCGTAACTCGAATAGTGGTAACACCGCCAAAAGATTTTTCGCGGATCCTGACCTAGCTGCTGACATAACAGGAGTGAATAAGGAATTGATTGTTAGGTTTTCTCAAATTTTGCAAATGTTGTGGTATTTTGTGCCTCGAACAGTACATAAAATGTTGCTACATGGAGCAACGGTTATGCATCATTTTTTACTTCTAATCAGATAATATTCAGAAGAAGCTGCAGAAGCACGTAATAAAGATTCCAAGCGGTTCAGAGAATTTAACAGACGAAAGTGCTATCGAGTTTCGACTAATAAAGATATAATGCACAAGCTTCTTGTATCATCTGATTAATTGATTGCCCCTTTAAGGCATAAAAGGGGCAACATTGAAGTTGAAATGGATCCTGAATTTCTTGAAATGATTGACAAGTACAACTTGGAAGCTAATTCTTCTGAATCGTCACAAAACATCACCACTCATATAGTTTCAAGGCGATAAGAGAGAAAAACGATGAATTTCTACCCATAAATGTCCTAACAATGCATTTGTTTCTATAATTTGTTTATGAAATTAACAAATAATATCAAATCACAAGTCTTTATCACTAAACATGGCCACTTATATATTTTAAAGATGATCGGGAAGAAAAAACGATACTTTCTTTCTATAAATGGCCAAACTATGCATTTGTTTACAAAATAAACAAAAATGAACGATTTATAAGCCTGTATTACTAAAAATCTCCAAGAATACAATTTGAAGGCGACAAGAAAGAAAAAAATGGCTTTCTAACCATAAATGTCCAAAATATGCATTTCTTCATATAATTTGTTTATAAAATAAACAAATAATACCGAATGACAATGTTTTATTTGTGAACATCACCATTCCTATATTTTAAGGACGATCAGTTACAAAAAAGAATAATTTCTGTCCATAAATGGACCAACTTTGCATTTGTTTATAAAATCTATTTATAAAATAAACAAATCATGTCGCATGACATGTCTGCATCACTAATAATTACCACTAATACAAACTGAAGGCGATAAGAAAGAAAAATGATTATTTTCTGTACATAAATGACCAAACTGTGCATTTGTTTATATAATTTGTTTATAAAATAAGAAAATTATAGCAGAAAACAGATTTTTATGATCAAGTATCATTTTTCCAATGATATCAAGCAAATTCAACTCACAAATGTATTTTTCAAGCAAGCAATTCATGATGTTGACATTACTGTTAATATAATTTGTTATAACAATTACATTCGAAACCCCACTAATTATTTATTTTGATAAGATGCTTTGACATATATTTTCATATAGAACGAAATTAATTGAATTATTTATTTGCGGATAAAAAATAATAAGTGAAAAATGACTCATTTTGTCCCTTTGTTTGCTTATGTAATAAACAGAAAATAATAAAAATTCAAAAATTTAATCCATACCTTCTCTTGCGAAACTATCGCTGATTATTTCTATCAAAGAAAATTCAAATCGTTTAAGAATTGTAGGCTGTAGGTGATTTTGAATATTAGATTCCAGATCCAGCCCACTGTGCGCTGTAATGTGGGATTATAAAATTTCTTCTTTTGACGTAATAATTCTGCTTTTCAGTAGTCACTTTTCAGAGAATTACGATTACACGTGTTCAAAGCGTTGTTCAAAGACTGGGCCTATTGCTCGAGTTAATGTTAAATTTCACGTAATGCTCTTAAATTAAAGCAATTGTTTTGTGGAATTTTCCAACCTAAGAATGTGTATTTTTGACAGATTTTAGATCACTGTTAATTTCATGTTAACAGGGTGTTGATAGATATTATTGATTGCTTATTCCGATGCCAAACTCTGTTTCCCCTTTATTGATATTGTGATTTGAATATCCATATTATTGATTTATGGTTATGTACTATGTTGCTCGATTTTGCCTATTTGATTTATTGAGATACGGTTATTGTTGTTTTATATGATTTTGTCTAAAATGCTTTGACTACCCCTCCTGTTAAATTGTGCTTGACCACTTTGTTTAATTCATTATCTTTTTTTTGTGAATTCTTACTATCTCTTTTTGTTAAAATACGACTACCCCTTTTGATTAATCGATTACCCCTTTCTGGTGAATTTTGACTATCGCTTTTTTGTCAAATTTTGACTGTCCCCTTTTGCTAAACTATGAATTCCCCTTTTGCTAAACTAGTAACCCCTTTCTGGTGAAATTTTGACTACCCACTTCTGTTAAATTATGGGTATCCTTTTTTGATACATTGTCTCCACTATCGTTTTAATAATGATTTCCCCTCGTGTTGAGATATGATTACCCCTTTTCTTTAACCCCTTTTGTTTAACCTTTTGAATTACCGCGTTTAATTTTTGATTATGAATAACCCTATTTAGTATGACTACCCCTTTGTGTTTCTGTTCACCTGACTGGATATTCCTGTAGAATATGACCACCCTCTAGAGTTTTGCTTTCCCCTATGGTTACCCATTTTAGCTAAAAACATTACTCAGGGGGCTTACGCTTTTCGTGGTTGGTCTTAATGTTGCATTTTTCCTTCCTCTGCGGCTTGTTCATGCAGCGGTTGAGGAAGAACTCTGCGTTTATACGAGGTATGATTAAAAAATACGCGGACAGTCGATTGACGATGATGAGCGTCCTGGGTGTCCATCAACGTCAACTGAAGACCCACACGTTGACAAAATTAATATGCTGGTGCGCGAAAATCGACGTCTGACCATTAGGGAGCTTGCCGAAGATTGTGGGATATCAGTTGGATCTCGTTACGTCCCCAAGATACAAAAAAGCTCACCATGTTCGGTCGAATGTCAAGGTTATGCCGACAGTTTTTTTTATGCTAAGGGTGTTGTTCACCACGAGTACCTCTCTCAGGGCTCCACAGTCAACCAGATTACTTACATTGAAGTACTGAAACGTCTGAGGGACGCCGTCCAACGCAAAAGGTCAGAACTGTGGAGAAGTTACAACTATTTTTTCCATCACGACAACGCTCCAGCTCACTCAGCACTTAGGACTCGTTAGTTTTTGGCCAAACACTCGATTACTGTTCTTTCTCACCCCCATACTCACCTGACCTTGTTCCTTGTGACTTTTTCTTTTCCCCAAATCTAAAAAAACCTCTCAAAGGAAGAAGATTTGAGAGGATTTCGGAGATTAAGGCAAATGCGACGAAGGAGCTAAAAGCCATTACAAAAAAAGCTTACCAGGACTGTTTCAACAAGTGGAAACACCGTCGCGATAAGTGTGTGCGTTGGGCAGGAGAATATTTTGAAGGAGACCCAGACGTGTAACTTCCAAATAAAGTACATTTTTATGACCTCAATCCGTGTATTTTTTGAACAGACCTCCTATCTAATTGTCCATGGGTTGGCAGCTTGATTTTGCAGACTTATGCAAAATGTGGTGAGGGTTTGAGACTTTCTAGAACTACAGAATGTGCTTACGCGCCATAAAACCTAGGCGAATAGGATAATTCTGGCATCATAGCAGTCCCGCACTTCATCCTTGAGTAGATTTGTCCCCTCTATATGATCGTTTTGCCGGTACGTCGGTTTTTGGACCAGAATTATTTTCAGCACCCCAAACTCTAGGACAATCGTCACCGGTTGCCGACCCACTGTTGGGTATTACGCGTTCGATCATTTTAAAACGCATATGCAAATTTTTTGTGGATTGCTAGTGTCAATGTTGTTCTCACGAGCATCTAGAGACGATCTCGATTAGTATCCTAAAATCACCGTTTAAAGCACATTATCAAGGTGATATTTAGCTTCCATCATGGTTGTTACGTCTAGCCTTAGAGGTATTTTCTTCAGGGCCATCTCTCGATAATTATATTTGACTGCTTATTAATTATTGTACAACCACGAGAGTTCACCGGGAGTGGGCACTAATGTGAAAAAGTGCACCTCCTTCAAGCAAAATCATGGTAAAATTATAGCCGTAACCACGTGTCATGACTGTGAAATAGGTGATTACAGTCTGCAACAGACTTAATAAATTATCCTGTAAAAGCCTTATATCCTTTGAGGACAGCGAGCGACCCAATAACTATAATCCTCTGCATTTTCCCCGTAATAGTCTGAGCAGTTTGGTACCTCCAAAAGACTTGATGATAAATACGATTAGTGTAACAGAATATTCCGGGAATAAATATTACATCTCTCTCATAAGGTATTTATAACTCTCCTTATTTTCATTGTCCTTGGTTATCAAGGGGAACTATGCCAGGCGTCGAGTACGCAATAGAAACAATTGTCGAGAATATGAAGTTCCAGTACATATTTGTGGCATTTCTCATTTTCGACAATTGAATCTATTTCACTCGAAGCATTTAGAGGAGCGGTATTAAGGCTAATATTATATAAGTGACAGAGATGGTAATAAAGCTCTCTTAGAGCCGCATTGTACCTTTGGATGTCTTCACATATGAAAATAAAACCAATGCCAATGTGTCGTATAGCGTTTGTGTCGATGAGCTCAAAGTATCCGGGGATGCCATGAAGTATCCCTCCATTCAAATCTCTAAAGAGCATTCTTCGAAAATCCCTGAAGCTAGGTGTAGCTGCTTTTTATTTTTAGCATAGGTCTTAATTTATCCTTATAAAATACATGAGTGACCATATGCTTTTGATTAACAGGTTGAGCTGATGGTGTCGCCTTCAAAGAAACCTCCCTGAAGGTTGACGGTGTTAGTTGTCACACGATGTTTTCCGAATGAGATAGTAAATCTGATTTTCCAAAGCGGCACCATTCTTTCTATGAGATTCAGGATGCCCATGTAAACCTTTAAGCTTTTCAACAGACAGGCGATAAGTCTGTGGGAGGTTGAAATAACAGTTTTCCGATAAGCAATCAAGGCAATCGATAGGTAGTACTAATGGTTTTCTGTGTCTTTGCGGATATGTCTATCGATAAGCATGTTCTCCCGATATCGTGCTACCTCTTTCTTTGAACCGCGTTGTTCATACATTTCTTGCCACACAGGTCCGATAGTCCGAATAGTCCTGTCATTTAGAATAGCTGTGAAGATATTATACACTGTGCTTAGACAAATGATGAGCCTGTAATTCTTGGGATCAGCTAAGTTGCCCGCCTTTAGTATACATGTATTCAACCTCTCATAGAGTTATCATCTGTCTATTGCAAAGCTTGACGGTTCATAAACACATAGTAAGATGCATAGAGAGTTTGATCCTTCATTGAAAAACTAAATTTACTAACTCATCTGGAAAATGTCGAGTGACAACGAACAACCTCACGTTCCATAGGAGCGTCATTCAGGGTGTACCATGAGTCCTCTGCTTTTTTGCATTACACTTCTGCCTCTGTCTCTCGCACTACGAAATTCTTCTGGATACCTCTGTGGCGACGCAAACGTTCACGAGCATAAGGTCACTCATTAATTTTATATGGATGACCTACAGATCTATTCTTCTGGTAAAAAGAAACTTCAGAGTGCTTAAAATATCTTCAAGCAGTACACATGAAAGATTGGTATGGACCTTAGATTTGACAATTGTGCCAAAATTCATCTAAACAAAGGATCGACGTGCCTCAAAGCTGCATTCAGGATGCAACATCAGTGCTTAATTTTAACATACGAAGTGAGGAAAGTGCATTACTCTATCTAGATGCTTTTTTTAAAGCCAAAGTAGAAAAAAGTAGAGGTTGAAAAATTTCGCCAAGAGTTATTTGACAAGAAAATGCACGGAAACTTTTACGGTAATATATGACAACGGACAACGTGGACAAGTGGACAACGGTGCTTGGGCCGTAAGAAAGGGAAACAGAAAAACTTGGCAGTAAGAAGTGGACAAACGTCGTGTGTCGGTGAATCGGTTCTGTTACACGCTGCAAATACATACCTCGTTCAAAGCCGAAAATGCACGAGGACGAACCCGACCTCGCTTGACCGACGATTCGCTTTCAGTGGCTAACTAACTATTAGAAGTTTTTCGATAAACTGACTTTCCATTGAATTTTGCAAGGCATAATTGTTTAAAAGCCTTCTTGCGCAATTTTGTTGTTCTTTTTTATAAGTTTATGTTGGTTTAAATAATGTACTTTCAAATTTGAGTAAGTTTAATAGACGTTCAGAAATGTTAAACGATTAAAAAATAATTAAAACTTGTAAAAATTTTTAAAGCATTTTGCAAGGTTAGACGAAAATTTAAAAAATGTAGATTCCTGGGAATAATTAAAATGATTTTTTATTTCAAAATATAATTTTAATTTTTTTAATATTCGTGTGCGAATTTCAAACGATGTTTTTTTTTTGAATAACCAACTTTACAAGGAAATTGCGAAAGTTTTTTTTAGAAATATCAAATGATTTCCTACAATATTTTGCAAATAGTGTTAAAGATTTTAGAGCGAAATTTTCAAGTCCGTAAGATTATCACAGTTTTTTAAATATAAAATGTCGAGTCAATTCAGGAAAAATTAAGTAGAATTCAAGAGATTCAAAAATAATTTAAACGTTAGAAGATTATTAGAAATACAAATTTTTAAAGCTGTTAATAATAAATTTTAGGAGCTTTAAGCGAATCTCGAAATAACAAGAGCATGAACAAATTTTTTTCAAATGCTTGCGAAAATTTAGAAGATTATAAGGTCATTTTTTACATTTCGAATGACTTTTTAAAATGTTGAGAACAATTGCATGGGGGGGGGGGAGCATTTTAATAACTAATTAACATATTTTTTAATTTATTCTGCCCTGGGGTCAAACATGGTACAAAAAAACGCAGTGGAATTTGAAATAAAAACTTTTGTTTATACATTAATTTAAAAAATGAGCAATATTTATAATTTCATAAAATTTCCAAAATGTTATTTCCTTATGATACACATTGACTTTTATTAACCCTAGACTGGTAAACTGAGCTGACTCATCCTCTAATGATAAACCGGGGTTCCGCTACACCCCAAACTTGTGCCGTGGCACAATGCTTTCTATGTGCAGTGAAACAACTTTAATATAGCGTGTTTTCTTAATTTTTTAGTGTCGAAAGAAATAGTAATAAAAATATTTTCTTAATTTTTCAAAAAATGTTGAATAATTTGGTAAATATGAAAAAATCTGAAAATTCCGCAAAATTGACTTTTGTATAAAAAGTAACGTAGTTTTTCAAGAAATTAACGAATTAAAAATAATAAAACGGGATTTTAAAGAAAAATAATCGCGCTTGAAGGCCCTATAAGCCACTTTCGCTTTTTCTTAAAAAAACCACATTATTTGAACATCCGAAGTAGAGGGAATTTGAGAAATCTGACTAGGGGTAAAAACTTTAAAAGTACTAGTAAAATTGATGATTAAAAATTCAGATTTATTATGAATAATGAAAAATTGTTATTAATATTTATCAATAAGGAAATAATGATAAAAACACGTAAGTTTAATCTACAGAGGAGCAATTAGAGCACAGGACGGCCCTATGCTCCTCACAGACTCCATGATGACACCGTTCACAGAAAGTTTTTGTTTTTCTGTCTGCAACTCGAGGGCACAGAACACATCGCACCTGTTTTTTGTCTGTTTAAGCACTTATTAGTAGAGGTGCCTGTTCTTTGAGAATAGCATCGATTTATATACGCAAATCCCGACGAATGCTCGGAATAACGAGTGGTACTCGTGAGTGTGGTTCAACAAGTCCTTTTGTAAACTGTTTTAAAAAGTCTTGTCGAACCAAATTTTCATTTGCACTGCAGAAATTGTGCAAAATCATTGAGTTTATTCCTCCTTGATCGAGCATTTAGAACCAGAAACGCAGGGACTATCGGAGGGTCTTTCTTGTTGTGCTTAAAACATCTAAATGAAATCGTTATACTATCCGACTAAAATTTACTATACCTCATTTTTTGCTATTTTTATATTTTTAAAAATTTGCACACTTAGAACTTTTAAATTCATACTTAAAAAATCTATTTAAACTGACTTAACAAAAAACTGAAATTCACTTACCCACTAAATTCTAGAACGTGAATGGTAAACAGGGATGCAGCGCAATCCCATACCATATTCACTGCTGCACAGAACTCACACCGAACATTAACGCGTTCGCTATTTCACCGAGGTCGACTACCAAATAGTTAAAGTGAATTATGGTTAGGGTCCTAGACCAACCTGCATCTGCCCCTATTCAGGAGCACACTTTAAACTTTGACTGGGGTGTCGTGGAAACCCGGTTTATCAGTCTAGGGTTAAGAATATTCTTTCAAATAGTTGGTAATCTTTTTAAATTGACATATTTTTTACCATCTTTGGCCTTAGGAAATACGGTGTTGAAAATGTTTGGAGTTCTACCACACATCTACCAGAATTCTACAATACAAGCGTAGGGTAAAATTGCAAGCATGGTATTGGAATGAAGAAGTTGCAATACATGTATTGTAAGTGTTGTAAATCTTGAAGTCATCGTCCAGCATTCCAATACATGTATTAGAGCGTTTGTAAGACGAAAATTGTGCACAAGGAAATTACGAACAGCCAAAATGACCTAAAATGGTGACTTAACGATCCGCGTGCACCAGGTCGAGCACCAGGTAGTTTGATACGTATTCAACGACAATTTTTTAAAAATTTATATTGTTCAAACAGACAAAATTACTAAAAATTGTGAGCTGACTATCCGGGTGCAACAGGTTGAGCACCAGGTAGTTTTATACGTATTCTACAAGAACTTTTAAAACATTTAAATTTAGAGAATAATGAAAACAGTTCCAAACGGTTAGTTGACGACCTGGGTGCACCACGTCGCGCCTCAGATACCTAAGCATGTATTCTACGAAAACTTTTTCAAAATTTTGATTGTTTCAACAGCCAAAGTGACTAAAAATTGTGAGTCTATGATCCGGGTACATCTAGTTGCTCACTAGGTACGAGTAGCTTAGCACGTATTCTACGAGAATTTTTCCAAATTTAGATTGTTCGAACAGCAAAAATTACTAAAAATTGTGAGCCGACGATCCGGGTGCACTAGGTCAAGCAACACGTAGTGTAATACGTATTCGACGAGAACATTTTCAAAATTTAGATTGTTTAAACAGACAAAATTACTAAAAATGGTGAGCCGACGATCCGGGTGCACCGGGTCGAGCACCAAGTAGTTTAATACGTATTATACAAAAAAATTTCAAAATTTAGATTGTTTTAACAGCCAAAATAACTAAAAATTGTGAGATGACGAGCCGGGTGCACTAGGTCGAGTAACACGTAATTTAATACGTATTCGACGAGAACATTTTCAAAATTTATATATTCTAAATAATGAAAAAAGGTCCAAATGGTCAGTCGATGACCCGGGTGCACCTGGTCGCGCCCCAGGTAGTTTAGCACGTATTCTACGAGAATTTTTTCAGAATTTAGATTGCTCCAACAACCAAAATTACTCGAAATTGTGATTCATCGATCCGGGTACATCAGATCGTGCAGCAGGTAGTACAATACGTATTCCACGAGAACTTAAAAAAATTTGATGTTAGTGAATAATAAAAAAATTTAAATGGTTAGTCGACGACCCAGGTGCACCAAGTCGCGCCCCAGATCGAATCAACTTTTTAGTAATTTTGGCCGGGAGCGGGTGCTAATCTGGAAAATTGTTCCTGCTCCCAGACAAATCGCGGTAAAATTTCAGCTACAACCACGCCTAACGACCGTGAGATAGGTGGTTACAGTCTGCAAAGGAATCAAAACGACGTTCCAGCAAAAGCCTCGTGAACCCTACGAACACGGGGCGACCCAAGGACTACCGCCTTCTGCGTTTTTCCCGCAAGTGTTTAAGCATATTGTTCACATGCAGGGATGCTTTTTAGGCCATTAGTAACTGAAAGCTTGGCACCTCCATCAGCGCCGATGATAAGGACGATTCGTTTAACAGAATATTCCGGGCATAATCGTTGCAACTCCCTTATAAGTTCTCGATACCTCTCGTTCTTTTCATTCTCCTTGGTTATGATGTTTTTGTTAGCTGGAGCCGAAAATTCAATAACGAACATGGTTCGCTTCTCGAAGTCAAGAAGAACCATTTCAGGCCTCGAGTGAGCAACAGAAATAATTGTCGAAAATATAAAGTTCCAGTATATGCGGCACTTCCCATTCTCGATAATTGACTCGATTTCCCTAGGAGCATTTAGAGGAGCGATATTAAGGTTAATGCCGTAAGAGTGACAGAGATGGTAATAAAGCATTCTTAGTGCCGCATTGCGTTTTTGAATTTAGGTAGTTCCCGCGTGAGTTGGACAACTAGATAGTATATGAGCTAAATGCTCGGGGTGTGCACGGCACGCCCTGCAGCTATCATCAGGAATGTCTTGGCTCAAAATGTGGCGACGGTATGTTAAGGTGGAAATGACACCGTCTTGGCATGCAAAAATGAAACCCTCTGTACCAGACTTCAATTCGCGCGATTTAAGGAAAGCAAACGTTCGCTCACAAGACATTGCCTGATCCTTCATATTTCTGTGGAAGATAGCGTGCATCCTCTTATCGAGGAGCTTTTCACGAAATTTTTTCTCTTGTGCTTTATTAATCCGGGCTTTCAGGAGTGATTACTTGAGATAGATAAGATTTGATGCATTTTGCTCACCCCTAATACAGAAGTCAAGTCCAAGTGTTTCAGCAGCCTCCTCCGCTGCTTTGTACAGAAACGCTCCTTTGCCCACTTCTTCGTGATTCCTGACCATTTTAAGAAGAGGGTCTCTTCCATTTGCAACTCTATGTGCTGTACATAGAATAATCCTGTTGTGAAGACATTCAAGACCCAATATTCCGCGACCACCTTTACGGTGTGAGATGAAGAGTCGCGGAACGGAAGACTGAACCTGCATACTTTTGTTCATGTGCATAACCTTTCTTGTCCAGATATCAAGGGAGCGG
>NC_046657.1:137191091-137210681 GCF_010883055.1 Belonocnema kinseyi | reverse complement strand
TTGTCGAACGATATACTAAGGAAATTGGAATGGAATTTGGGTTAGACAAATGCGCCAAGGTTTATTTGAAGCAAGGAAAACTTAATGGCATCCCTGAAGATCATGAGGTCGTTGATAGAAGCGCCATATGACATGTTTGCGCTGGAGAGACTTATACATACCTGAGCGTGCCACAGAGTCGCATTCAGGATGTGACATCTATAAAGGATACTCTTCGAAGCAGATACAAACGGCGAGGAACAAAGTATCTGCAACGAACATGCTTGCCGTCCCGGTACTACTCTATTCATTTGAAGTAGTCCCATGGACGAAGAATGAGCTCAGATCTCTTGATATCGGGACAAGAAAGGTTATGCACATGAACAAAAGCATGCATCTTAAGTCTCCCGTTCCGCGACTGTACATCTCACGCCGTCAAGGGGGTCCCAGAATATTGAGTCTTGACTGTCTTCACAACAGGATTATTCTGGGTACAGCAAATAGAGTTGCAAATGGAAGAGACCCTCTTCTTAAAATGGTCAGGAATCACGAAGAAGTGGGCAAAGGAGCATTTCTGTACAAAGCAGCGGAGGAGGCTGCTGAAACAGTCGGACTTGACTTCAGTATCAGGGATGAGCAAAATGCATTAAATCTAATCGATCTCGAGTACTCACTCCTGAAAGCCCGGATTAAGAAAGCACAAGAGAAAAACTTTCGTGAACAACTCCTCGATAAGATGATGCACGGTATCTTCCACAGAAATGTGAAGGATCAGTCAATATCTTGTGGGATACCGGGCGACCTCTCAGAGTACGCAGCCTTATCCTTGCATGCGGGGCTCTACAAGGATGGACAAGCCCCTTTCCCTAGCTTCTCGTGGGGACAACAATGACAACACCAAACATAGTTGTAGTAAGTGCGGTTCAAAACAACAGAACGCCCAGGGCTCCCGACAATGGGTCGGCCAACAATGACGACCAATCTAGAGCTGGGGGAGCCAATGAAAATGGATTCAATGCGATGGATCGGCGAGATCTCGCGACCTTTGGGTGGACGGAGCGACTGAATCAGGACTTGCTACAGTGCTACGATGCGAGTGTGGCCCCTGAACGGGGTGACATGGCACGGCTGCATGCTCTCTGGTGCGAGAAACACCCGGAGTTATCGCACTTTTCGCAGCAACGTCTGCGAAACCATTCTGCACTAATCCGTAAAAGGGGCTATGTAAGCGGAACGCCTACTCTACCACAGCTAGAACAAGCCGGCAACAGAGAAAGAAAGGCGACACTAAGAATGACCGCGGGCAGGCAGCCAATAGATGAAGAGCGATGCTTTACGACCCGGAAAAACATCAACACCAAGGTTTTTCTCAAGCCTAACGATCTGGCTGAAATGGATGACGAGCTTCGTGGACATTCTTCCGGAGAATCCGACCTCTGGGCTATCAATTATTGTGTGTATAATGCAGCGAGAGCTTTGGCCGAGGCAAACCGTAAAACAAAATCAACGGTTGATCATAAGACCAAAAGACGAATGCATCAACTGGCCATGAAGATAGGCTGGTCAAGACAGTACGCGTCCCGCATTCAGTGTGTGATTGACTACATCATATCTGGCAGGAATTTTACCGCCAAGGTTCGAAAGTTCGCGCGCGAACTCCGGACCCGTTATCACACATTTAACAAGTCAAAGCTGCTGAGCATCAGACAGCATATTGTTGAGAGAATACGGATACTATCTGCCGCTAAGAGAAGTATAGAGCGGAGGGAGAAGTGTGTCAGAGAAAATCAACAGTTTCTCTCTGACCCATCTCGACTCTTCCAAGACCCTCTAGTTACTGTCGAACACCCACCCAAACCCGAGGAGGTCGAAGTATTTTGGAGATAAGTCTACGAAGTTCAGCATAGACTGGCCGAAGACTCAGAAAATATAAATAGCTTCAAGGAGTTATGTGTTGCCCTCATAACACCTGATAAAGAATGCCCATCCATCACTAACGAGGAGGTGAAAAAATTATTAAGTGGGATGAAGAACTATTCCGCACCGGGACCAGATTGTATCAAAACCTTCTAGTGGAAGAAGTTTTCTTCAGCCCATCAGCATTTGGCCCGTATTTTCACCTCATATTTGAAGTCGGAAGAGCCGATTCCAGAGTGATTGGTGGTGGGGCGCACAATACTCCTGCCGAAAATAGGCAACTTAGCTGAACCAAAGAACTACAGGCCAATAACTTGTCTGTACACACTTTATAAGATATTCACAGCTATCCTAAATGATAGGATTGTTGGGGCAATTGAACCTGTGTGGCAAGAAATGTATGAACAACGAGGCTCAAAGAAAGGCCTGGAAGATGGCCTGGATTGATTATCGGAAAGCTTTCGATTCTACATCCCATATATATATATATCATCTGTCTTTTGGAAATCTTAAAGGTTCATCCGAAAATAGTTGGGTGCATAGAGAGATTGATGCCGCTTTGGAAAAACGGATTTACTATCTCATCTGGAAAAATCGTGTGTCGAACGATATACTGAGGAAATTGGAATGGAATTTGGGTTAGACAAATGCGCCAAGGTTTATTTGAAGAGGGGAAAACTTAATGGCATCCCTGAAGATCCTGAGCTCGTTGATAGAATCGCCATACGACACCTTTGCGCTGGAGAGACTTATACATACCTGGGCGTGCCACAGAGCCGCATTCAGGATGTGACATCTATAAAGGATACTCTCCGAAGCAGATACAAACGTCTCATCCGAAAGATTTGGTCTTCCGAACTGTCGGCGAGGAACAAAGTATCTGCCACAAATATCCTTGCCGTCCCGGTACTACTCTATTCATTTGGAGTATTTCCATGGACAACAGGATTATTCTGGGTACAACACATAGAGTTGCAAATGGAAGAGACCCTCTTCTTAAAATGGTCAGGAACACCCCGAGCATTTAGCTCACATACTATCTAGTTGTCCAACACACGCGGGAACGACCTACATTAAAAGGCACAATGCGGCACTAAGAGTACTTTATTACCATCTCTGTCACTCCTACCGCATTCACCTTAATATCGCTCCTCTAAATGCTCCTAGGGAAATTGAGTCAATTGTCGAGAATGGGAAGTGCTGTATATACTGGAACTTTATATTCTCGACAATTGTTTCTGTTGCTCACTCGAGGCCTGACATGGTTCTTCTTGACTTCGAGAAGCGAACCATGTTCGTTATCGAATTTTCGGCACAAACATCATAGCCAAGGAGAATTAAAAGAAAGAGATGTATCGAGACCTTATAAGGGAGTTGCAACGATTGTACCCGGAATATTCTGTTAAACTGATCGTCCTTATCATCGGCGCTCTTGGAGGTGCCAAGCTTTCACTTGCTAATAGCCTAAAAAGCATCCCTGCGTGTCAACAATATGCTAGAACACTTGCGGGAAAAATGCAGAAGGCGGTTGTCCTTGGGTCGCTCCGTTTTCTTAGGGTCCACGAGGCTTTTGTTGTCGCCTTAGGTATTGACATAGGTATCGAAAAATGGTATAGGACTGTATAACTCTTCGGAGAGGAACGGAACTCTCACCAGAACACCTGGAACTTTTATTGAAAAATTATCTTATGATTTTACAATATTCAAAACGCTGTAACCAAGATCAATACAGAGCTCACCAATGAATTTCTCGTTGAAATTTACTTCAGGAATTAAACTGACCTCTTGGAAAACTTTGTTATTTTCAAATAACCTCTAACTGACCTTGAACGGTATAATTGACCTATGACCTGGGTACGTGTCTGAACGTAGAATTTTCCGCTCTATCGATTGCAAATGTAAAAAATCTACCAGCTTCGTGGGCACATTTTCGTCGCTTCAAATTTTGATTTTCGTTTGATTCAAAAAATTTTGAAAACGCTATAACTGTGAGAATTTTCTTTTTATTGAAAAAAGTCATATAGATAAATTGTTTGTTCTTTTCAATACTATAAACAGCCGTACATAAAATTTTCAAATTCAGAAAAAAGTGGTCTCAAAAATTAAAAAAATGCGCTCACTTTTTGAATTTTCATCAAAAATGGCTGGTTAACGAACTCGTCCTTTCTTTTAGGACCTAGAAGAAGTGTACCAAAGATGGATTTGGTTCGTTCATTTTTTCGAGAGTTATCGTGTTTACGGACGGACGTACAGACAGACCGACAGACTCCGTCATGAAAACCTGATTTTCGGATTCAGGGGGTCTCGAAAAATGGAGATCCGTTGAAAAAATGTGATGTCAAATTTCCGACAATTCTAATACTTTCTCAATCATAAATGATAAGAATGTAAAAAGGGGGTTTCCATTTAAAAAAACAAAGTTGACCTTCAAAAACCCATGAAGGTCAACTTCAAGCTCAAAATGAAGGTCACCATTGAAAACTCTCGGAAAACTTTGTTAATTTCAAATAACCTCTAACTGACCTTGAACGTCACAATTGACCTATGACTTGGGTACGTACCTGAACGTAGAATTTTTCGTTAGACATATTTCGTTCTGAAATTAAAATGTAGGTACGAATTAAAGTGATCAATTAAATTGATTCGAATATTTTACATTTATTAAACTTAAATTTTTTTCATAGATGAACCTATACTTATAGATAGGTAAATGTATAAATATCAGTAACGTTAACTATAATAAAATTATATTCTATATTAATTCTTTAATGCCCAAAGAAATTAAGTCTAAACGAGACTATGAATCTTGAGTATAATATTTAACAAAGTAAATTTGTAATATTTGGTTAAATTATCTTTAAAATCGTGTTATAATTGCCATTTTATGTTAAATAGTCTGATTATAATTTTAATACTACCCACAAAAACAATTCCCTATTTTCCTTTTCTTTATTTTGAGTCTGGCACGATAAAGTCCGGGTAGCTGTTGATTAGTTACGCAGGATTTTACGTTATTTTTTTGAGGTAGTAAAGTCCATTCATTAGAAAAATTTAATTTGTAGTAAATATCACCATCAGCTGCATATCTTATTTCTCTTATGTTAGTAACAACAGGATCAAATGTTTTGTTGCCTGGACTTATTGAAGTGTATGCCTTTTTTTAAGTCCTTTTGCTCGATTGTAATATTATATAATTGTGCAGCATTACTAAGAGCATTACTAAGCATTACTAGACTTCCGTTTCCGGTAGCGATCACGAAAGAACTCTTTTTGTCAAGTGGTGTATTTTTGGCTTTGGTGAAGGAAATAAGAGTGAGTGGATGCAGAAAAGGCAGAAGGTGCGGAGATCGAGTATAAAGGAAGAAGGGTGAGTGATGGCAAAGGTGTGAAGCGTGGAAGGGAGTGGTTTGAAGTAAAAATTTGGTGTGTGTGAAGATTTTGAGGTTAGGAGTGAAAAAATAGTTGCTTGGTCAGGGGGGCAAGAGGTAGGAAATAAAGGCGGGAAACGTCACGGAGCTTTGGGTAGGGTAGGATGCCGACGACGCGAAGTCCACAAACTGGCGCCAGAGGGCAATAGTTACTGGAAGATCGCACAGAGCAGAAAATCAAAACCGTAGTGGCTACAACAGCTGACGTTGCTGAAAGCACTGGAAGTGGGGGGATAGATGACGTTGATTGCAGTGACAGCAACGGTGATGAAACTGCCGAGAAGTCGACCCGGGTGGGGAGGGTAGCGGACTCAGGTACGGGCAAGCAACGCGGAAGGTCCTCAAATTTACAGCGCCTTAACAAGCTAGACAACGCGGGTTCGAACAGAAGTCTGGACGAATGGCAAAAAAAGGCAAGCGCGACTAACAGTGAAGGGGAGGAAAAAAGGAAAAGAGTGACTGGGGAAGATGAGGTAGAAAGGGACCAGCATAACAAGAGAGTTAGAATTAAAAGGAAAACACGAGAGAGAGATTGGGGGGGGGGGGAATGTTTGAAAAATTAGAGGCTCTCATTAAAGTGTTTAGAGAGGAAACAAGAAAGAGTTTAGACGACATGAATAGGGATATGAATAGGCAGGGAAACGATGTATGGGGGGAAGTGAAAAAGATCAGAGAAAAATGGGAAGAATGGGATAAACGTTGGAAGAAGGAAAAAGACAAGGTTTGGGGTAAACTAGAGAGCATTGAGAATAGACGCAGAGAGGTTGACGAACAGAGATCTAGAGAAATAAATCAGTTAGAAGAACGGCTATCCAGTCTAGAAATTAGGAATGAGCATATGAGGGAAAAGACAGAAAATGAGGAAATAGTTAAAGCGAATGAAAAGAACGTCCGAAGTGAGAATGAAAGTTTGAAGAAAAGACTCAGTGGGATCGAAAGAAGATTAGAAGGGGAAGAAAGGGCAAAGAGGAAAAATAACATAGTAGTTAAGGAATTAAAAGTAGAGAGTGAAACAGGAGAAGTGGAAATAACAAATCTTTTGCAAGATATTAAAGTGCAGGTAAGGGCAGAAGGAGTCAAGAGAATAGGAGGGACAAAGGAAGGAAAAGAAGGAATGTTTCTAGTAAAAGTGGGGAGTGGGAAGGAGAAAAAGAAAATTATGGAGGAAAAAGAATTATTGAGAGGAAGCAGGGAAAGAATTGAAGAAGATCAGACATGGAGGGAGAGGAAAAGGAGATGGCGAATAGAGCAGAGGGCTTGGGTAGAGAGGAAAAGGGGCCATATGGTGTGGATAGGGAGAGACAGGTTATGGATAAATGGAGAAGAATGGTGCGGGGATGAAGAATTAGAAGAATTAAGGAAAAAAGAAAAAAGTCTTGCGATAGGTAGGGGGAAGGGAGACGAAAAAGAGTCTAGAAATAAATCAGAGGGTACTCCAAACGGCAAAGGGGAAACAAAGTTAAGAGGAAAGAAGAGGGAAGGGAAGAGAGAAACGTGAAAACATCTTTCTGGAATATGTCAGGTTTGAAGAACAAGAATAAAGGATTTTGGGAGAAGTTAGAAAAGTGGGATGTGATTATGATGAGTGAAACATGGGCAGATGAAAATGATTGGAAGAGAATAAAAAAGTTGTTACCGAAAGGTTATGTGTGGACAATGCAAGAAGCAAGAAAAGAGCACGTTAAAGGGAGAGGGATGGGTGGCATGGTGTCAGGGGTGAAAAAAGAATTAGCAGTAAAAGGGAGAAAAGATGGGGATATGGAGGAAAAGGATGGAACAATGATAAGAAAAATTATAATTGGGAAAGTAGAAATAGCGGTGGTGTGTGTATACAGAAGAAGAGGGGAGGAGGAAGTCTGGAGAGTAATAAGGAGGTGAATGGAGTAAAATAAGAAAGAATTGGTTTTAATAGGAGGGGACTTCAATGCATGGACTGGCAAATAAGGGGGAGGGTTATGGGATGAAGAAAAGGAGGCATTTATAAGGAACTCCAAACATAGAGAGACGAACAGGGAGGGGAGGAAGTTACTAGACATGATAGGAGAAACAGGATGATTTATATGCAATGGCAATATGAAAGGAGATAAGGAAAGGGAGATCACATTCATAGGAAAGGGAGCCACAGTAATAGACTACATCTTGGCTGAAGAAAGAATATGGCATATGATAGGGAGTATGGAGGTAGGGAATGAGATAGGGTATAGGAAAGAGAAGGTTCAAGAATGATTGGAGAATGAGGGTCTGGTTGTCTGATGCGTTGGTGTGGGAAATTTGGGGATGGAAGGAGGAAAGTAGAGAGCATGCATGACCGATTTCTGAGGTGGGTAATGGGGGTTAGCTGAAGTTGCCCAAGATATATTAAGAGAGCCTGGAGGTTTGAAGAAAAGCTAAAAAGAGGAGAGGGAAGTAGAATTGCACAAGCATGTTTCGGCGAAATTCGAAACAATGAAACGAGAGGTAATGTGGGAAATTCAAAATGGGAGGAAGAAGGGAGAAAAATGAGAAGGGTGTGTAATATTCGAGAAGGGGTTATGAAGTGGCAGGACATAGAGTTAGAGCTATTGGTTAAATAAGGAGAAGAGAGATGGACAAAGATTATAGATTCGAGGTACAATAGATGGTATATGACGGACAAAGGGTTGACGGAACTAGAATACCTGAAAAAAAAATAAAAAAGGAAGAAAAATGGAGTAGGGTTGTATGCTTCAGAATGAGAGTGCGAGCGCGAGGACTCCCTCTACAACCTGCTCTGCAACTCAATGAATTTCAATTTGTCCATTTTCTTATTATACATTTTTCATAGTAAAAAAGTCAAGCTTTCTTTTGAGACTATTTAAAAAAAAATCGTAGATGCCTAAATTGCGAAAAAAGTTAAATAAACAATTGATTTATTGAAAAAATTGTTTAAACAATTTTTTTGTTATAAATAATAAAATAAGATGAAAGCGTGTAAAAAGCACTTTCCAAAACTCTCATAAAAATTTTAAATCGCGTAATTAGAAAGGAAGTTACAAGCGTTTGAAACTACCCCTGCAGGCATTGAGGTTAAAAATTCAAACTCCCCCTCACTTGGGGAGAGTTGGTAATCCTGGTCTATAAGTTTGTGGATTAACTACTGTTGGGTAGGCGAACATATTCCCAGAATTTAGAGACAATCGAAAAACATGACTTTTTGAGTTGGGGCAGTTGAGGAACAATGCCCCATGTACAGGAGAGGAAGAGGGACAGTTGAGTGTGGATGAGTGTGTAATATATATCTTGGATGGTAGTGGACAGGGAGTGATGTGGATGAAGAAATTAGAAGAAGTAAAGGAAAGCAAGGGAGTAGGGCAGAGCCAAATGGGTGATCCTGAAAAGGGACAGTAAAAAACGAAAATTGTTTTCAATATCGTGGAAAATGCATTTTTTTATGGTAAGAGGAAACGGAAGCCCTGGAAGCTCGCTCATTTTAGGAATTAATATCACTACCGTCACTATTATTTATCCTGAGTAATGCAAAAGAGTAGAATATAAGTAGTAATACAAGTAGTAGTTAAATTAGACTAAGGATGGAATTGTAAATATATGTACTCGGAGGGGAGGCCCTCAAACCCGTAAAAGGGAGAGATTAAATACATACATACATACATACATACTAAGCATTACTAAGAGTACAATCGCGATTTTGATATGTGCATCCATCACAGTAAAATATTATTTTTTAAATTGACTCTGGTAGAAAAGGCACGACGTGTGCTGGGATAAATTAAAAAATAATTGAAGCAAACTCTTCAAAGTTTAAACCTCTTTCTGTTTCGTTCCATATGTAACACCATCCACTGGAAGTTTTCAAATTAAACAAACAAAATTTATGAACTGAATTTTTTTTTTTATAATACAATGAGGACACTTGAGATTCCGGAGATAAAAGTACCGACTGCAAATGCATTGTAAAAACAAAATCTTCGTTTAATGTATCCAAATCTTTTTATTTCCTAGCATCTTGTTTATTTTTCATATAAATTTCATAGTCATTCTCATTGAAATTTACTATTCTATAACGAACACAAATGTCACATTGACCTTTCTTCGGTGCATACAAATCGATATTTTTATTGTCCATTAGTTGATCAAAAGTAGTTAAAGACAAAGCCTTAGTATTACAATTTTTACACCAATTCTGTACATAAAATTCATAGAAGCTTTTTTTCGACTGCCACTCTGGCTGCAAATAACTTAATTTTGTATTTTCTTTTTGAGCAGTACTATTTACGTTTTAAGTTGATTTAGTTGCACCGACTGATTGCTTCCAATTTTTATTAGTTGTTTGTCCAATACATAGAGTATTACATTACATAGTTTTTCAAACTTTTTTTTCGTCTAATCAAGGTAAACTGTATTTAAAAATTAAATGACGTCGCGAATTATCAATTTTTGGTCACGCTTACGTTTAACACAACAACTTTTTACTGGTCCATCTACGAAAACTTGGTTTTCACTTCAACTTATTTTCCAAAACCTTTCAAAAATATCAGTCCTTTGATCTTCGTTAAACCCTAAACATTTAAAATAAGTTTTTTTACTTAGAGCATAATGACAGATTAATAGTTACGCCCATGTTTCCTGTTAAGTTTATTTTTACTGTTTTCAAATTGATTTTATTCACAGCACGTTTTTTACATCTTTTACTGGGAATATTTACTGTTGTTTATTTTAAATCCGAACTTTGGGTAAATGAATACGGTACATGTCTCGGTGCATCAGAATCATCAATGTGACAAGTTCTTTTAGTTTTTGGATTGTCATCCTTGTTTGAATACTCCACCAATTTAATTGTGGATGAATGAGTAATATTGTTTTGTTTATCTAAAATAGATCTCATTAACATTTCATTATTATTATCTTTAAAAGATAAACAAATTTGATAAATACATTTCATTAGCCACAAACTTGATAAATAAATCACGAGAATTTTAACGAACAGAGCTTGACATATTTTACTGGAGTTAGTCGATTTTCTCATTGTGAAGATTTGAGCGCCACAGTTACACAATTATCGTGCAGCATCTTTTCGAACTGAAAAATTGGAATTACGCGCCTGCCAAGTTCAGAGCATACGGGGAAGAATATTTCTCAACAGGAAATATAAAAAACGATTTTCGAAAAAAAGTCGAGTTAGAAACTTTTCTACTGAGAGTGTCGATATATATATATAATTTACAAAAAGGGTTAAACAACCATCACAGGGTCCCACTGGGAGCGACTGTTACCTAAAAATGACATTAGCTCGCAGTAGAACCTCGGTAAAATAAAACCTATTGCTACGTCTCACTACTGTGAGCTGAGTGGTATATCTGAGATATTTATCTAAGTATCTGAGATACAACGCAACCTCTCAGAGTATTTACCTTATTTTTGCATTCGGGGCTCTAGGCGTATAAACTACCCCCTTTTCCTAGGTACTGATGATAACACCAAACATAGTTCCAAGTGCGCTAGAGTTAGGGGAGCCAATGGAAATAGGCCCAATGCAATTGACCGGCAACATGATAATACTTTTGAGCAGAAAAATCGATTTGGAGACAACCTTCTGGAGTGCTATGATACCAGTATGGACAATAAACGAAAAAGTTACAAGGCGCGACTGGAAGCTCTGCGATGCGTAAACGTTCAGAGCTCATGCTCTTTTTCCATCCATTTCTGTGAAACCTTGCCCATGAGCCCCGAAAATTGTATTATATAAGTGGAGCGCCTACTCTACCGCAGTCTGAATAAATCTACAAGAGATAAAGAGAGCGGACAATAAGACCAACTGCGATCGGGCATCCAACGGAGGAAGAGCGATTTTTTAGGATCAGAAGTAACATATACAAGTTTCCCTTAAGCCTAGCGATCTGGCTGAACAGAATGAGGGGCTTCATAGAGATTTTTTTGAAAAATCTGACTTCTGGACTATCATTTGTAGTGTTCGTGATGCAGCGAGAACTCTGGCAGATACTATCCATGAAAAAACCGGCGTGTAATCAGAAGACCAAAAGACGAATGCATTAACTCAGCAGAAAGATAGGCTGGACAAAACAGTACCTTGTTGTGAATATTGTTAATAAATAGTCTAGTATCCAGTCTCTTAGGTGTTGAGAGAAAAGCCCAAGAATAATTTTGGAAAAATTTTAAAAACTTATGAGATATTCAAAACTGAAAACTTTTATCCTTTTTTAATTTTCATAACTCTGGTGATTGCGTTAATGTTAAGATGTATTTTTTGTAATTACTTATAAAAATAAGCAGCTTCGAAGGAATATATATTAAAAACAAAATCTTAAATCTTTTTGGATTTGAAAAAAAAATTAATGGAATTTAAAAAAAAATAGTTTCCATTTTCTTTAATTTTTTTATGAATAACTTTCAATGTGCTCTCCAAATACTTGTGAAAATTTAACTTTATATTTTTGGTAATCAACCGTCTCCCCCCATTTGTTGATTTTCCATTTAAAAAAATTCATTTTTTTTACGTTAACTCTAGCCTCAGTGCTTCAGAATTAATATTGGGTTTTGAATAGGAAATGCTCAGTTTTCGAAAAAAAATATGTAAAAAGGAAGTATTTATTATAAGCTTTCTGTGAGTGTGTCTATTATGCACGTAAAATGTCACAACAAATACAAAAGAGCAGTTTTCTATCAAATACCAGAATTTCAATAAAAATGACTGAACAGATGAAATTCTCTAGATGAATTGACATGCAATTGCTCATGACAGAACATTTTTTTAATATAATATGACCGGCAATTTCTACAATTATCAAAATTTTAAACATTTTTCGTAATTTATGGTCTTTAAACATTTTTTAAATTTTTGGTTTGTTATAACACCATACATTTTTACTTAAATTTCCGAGATGCTGGTTTTTATGGCTTTTCGGATCGAAAATTTTCTGCGTTAGTTTAATAAAAATTGTACGCACATAATAAATTTGTGCAACTACCGGATTTCAGTTCTTCCAGTACAATATATCGAATATAACCAAAGGCGAAGACACACCAAAAACGAAAAAAATCGGGAGAACAAAATTGTTTTTTGGAGAAATTCCTGCAAAAGTCTTCTTTAATCATTTTTAATCTCACTTCGTTTTTTCAAATTTGATTTTCCAATTTCATGATAGATTATCATAAACTGATAACATTTTAAATGAAACAATATATTTAGACAATCCGAATAATAATTAATATATGTTCTAATTTTTTCTTGGTATAAAACAATGGAAAACTTTGAAAGGCTTTGTTTTCGAGAAAAAAACGAAAAATTTTGATTGTTGAAAATTAAAAATTGATTTTATTTTGAAACGGCTGCTGTAAATATTTAGCATCCCTATCCACTATATTAATTATTTAAAAATTTAAACACTGATATATCTCGATAATCTAAGGAATAACGCAAAATAAAGACGATTGCTATACTATTAATCCATTTTTCCTTTCGGGGTCGGCGTGACTTACTCCGGGTGGAAAGGAGTAATGTGGGGGAGAGTGTATAGGATTTTTGTATTCATTTAGAATTCCCATGATATTTATTTAATTAACACGTTTGTTCGGCAGCACTGCTCAAAATATCATTAATGTCTTAAGTGAAGTAAAGCACCTCGGTTTTCTGTGTAGCACTTTACAAGTGCCTCGATTTATCTCTACTCTTCTTCCTTCAACAAATTGTATTCTACTTTCAGTTGCTATTCATAAAGGGAAGCAGGCATCCATGTGATGGATAATTAACACTAGATACTTCCTGTGGCTGTTCTATATTTGCAGGAACGAGGCAAAGAGAAAGCTGGAGTGTGGGACGCGCCAAAGAAGTATAAAGTAGAGACACAGATAATCAGTGCGAAGCCATTGGCGTACCTCGAAATTTGACTCTTCAAATCTAAAGAATCTTTGGAAATGTAATCGGAGAAACTTTTGGTTGTAAAATTTGATATCATAATATTTATTTTTGCAATAAGACAATAACAAGCTAGGATAAAGGGTCACTATTTAAGAAATTAACATTTTGAATTTTAAACTTGTAAGTTCAGAGTCGCATTAAGGCAACTCAGGGCCCAGAACTGAACCCTTTTTTTCGGGCCCCCTTGGGAAAATCTCTGGTAAAATAGCTCTTGTTATTAAATTTAGTTTTTACTTCTCCAGAATTATCATTTCCTTAAAGAGAGTACACACTTTCTCGACATATTTTTAATTGAAAGAATGTAAAAATCACACTCCCATATTCTGACTCATCAAAAACTTCACCAAAACTTGTATAAATGCAAATCTTTAATTTTTGGATAAAACTAAAGTTTAAAGCATAATAAAATTCTCCTCTGATGCGTTCATTTCAAATTTCGGAATCCTAATCAGGTTTATAGGTTTGGTACCTTGACGACGAATATATCGAGACCGTGAAGGCGGGGTAAGCTATCGCCTCAGAAATTCAGCAAAAGTATATTTAAAAATTATTAGAGTTATTGAGTAAGTTATCTCAGTAGAGAACCAAAATAATAAATGTCTAAATTTTAATACAAATTTTTTTTAAGTTGTGGAAGAACTTGGGGGCCCCTTTACAAGCGGGGCTACGGGCTACAGCCTTTACAGCTACCCCCTTAATACGGCTATGGTAAAGTTAATAATTTTATTGGGATATAATCATAACTTATTCAATCATCCTACTTGTAACCTAGAAAGGACTGTGAAGTTTACCGAACACGTTAGGAAAGACTTTCTGGCAAGAATCAAACACATGTCTCCGGGAGAGCAGAACAGAGACTTTTTCCTGTGGTAAAACAAATTGTCAGATTTAGGAATTGGATCATGCTGATGCATCTTGGCACATCTTGCTTTATTTGGCAATGAATTTACTATTTTAAATGCGAATTTTCACACAATACTATATTCAATTGTTATTACTCTCGCTGCATCTTCCTAATGAGAAATGTAATTTTTCTTACCTATTTTGCAACTTATGTTATTTTAACTACTAGTTGATGCAACTATAATTTAATTATTTTTCTTGCTTACATAACTTTTGCCTAACTTTAATTTGCTATAAAAAGTATTAGTCTTTCTCTTTATGAAAAAATTGTTTCTTCGTATCGCTGTTGCATTAATACTATTTTTTCAACTGATTATTAGATTATTGTAAAAATGAATTTCATAATACTAAATTTTACAACTAATAGTTTCTTCGTGTATAAAAATTATATTGAACCTTTGCCTTACTATTTGTATTGTCAACATATTAGCTCCCAATACGAAATTATTTTTTCAGTCAACAACTAGAAAGTTACTTTCTGATTGGTAAAAGCAAACTTTACCTCTACATGGTTGTATTGCATTTTGGAATTTGAAGTATTGTATTTCGTATCTTTCCTGAATGGACTTAATCAACGCAATACGTAGTGTGAAGGCGACATCCAAAATAAGTTCGAGATTTGGGCATCAACCATGACGTCTCTATAAAATAGAATATTCTGCTAATAATCATCACAGCTCTACAATCTTTAAACATGAAAATTTAGGATAAAAAGTCAATTTCAATTAAGAAGGGAAGTTATTCTATAATTGGAAAATAAATGTTTGCTTTTCACAATGGCTTTATTGAGAACTGGACAGTGCGTGTCGTAGCGATAATTCGTTTGATGTGCGTGCCAGGCGTTCTTCCATTGGATTGAGACGCGTATAATATGTATAAATACACCCTACTGAATGAACAAGAAACACTTGGCCGCGCTACCAGTTCTAGATGCCATAGGCACACTAAATCTGACGGTATTGATTTGCTATGCAACCGAATGATCCAATAATGTAGCAGCATTTTTAATACCTCTGGCTTTATTGTAATATATTTTATCGCATAAATACTAAAAGTGGTTAAAGATATTTACTTTAGCAACTCCAGATATCTTTTTACATTTCATCGTTCACGGTTTTTATTTATAAAATAATACATTTCCCGTAGTTATGGAGTCGAACGGTCAGATTTTAATAGAAGGTAAAACCAGTATGTTTTAATTATTCCTTATTATTCCCACTAATAACTATTAGCAAAGCAAACGAAGGATTTAAGCAACACAGGTGGAAATGTCGGTAGTGTGCCGGAGTTCACAACTGGCGCAGTACTGGCCCAGTACTGCCCACCAGTATAGACAGCCGGTGGTTCGCCCAGTACTGACAGAACGTTGGGTGCACGACCGGGGCGAGACTATGTCAGTAGTAAAAAAATAGAACTAAAAAAACACGTCTACAAATGTCCTCAGGGTGTTTTGAAATGTCGAGAAATTGACTATACAATTAGCGTGAAAACATTACATTGGATGTATGTCTTAATCGTTGTAGAATAGTCTAAAAAACCTAAAAAAAAAACGTTATACGAAGGTTTAGAGAAAATTGTTATTTAAAAAATGGTTGCGCAACGTGGTAAAATTTCTAAGTTCCGTTAATTTAAATTTTAAATGCTCATTAAATTTTATTATCAGATCTTTTAAAATGGTCTAAACCGCGAAAAAATAAAATATTACACGAGGAAAAATTGTAGTCGATTTAAATGATTTATATAATAATTATTTCATTGATGTTCCTGTTAGAAGTTCGTGTATTTTACATTCATATAACGTCGTATAATAATAAATAATTCGAAAAAGAGGGCTCAAAATTTGGTACTTGAATGTTTCTGAACTGTAGCTTATAAGGATGGCTTTTTCACCAAGTTCTAAATTGTCGGTTTATTGCCGTGGTTAGCACTACCGACTAGGCGATAGATTTAGGTGGTATATAGATGAAATTAAACAAATAGTTTCAAAATTACATTTTTGTAATAATAAATAATATTTTGATGATACGCAGTCGTATTATGATGAATGGGTGGTCTTTAAAACAATTAAATAATTTTTTATCATTTTTCTAATTAACTCCGGCATTTTCGTACGCCAGCGGTTTGCTAGTACTGCCCCAGTACTGGCAGTCAGTACTGCGCCAGTGCTGGCACGCCAGCGTCGCCAAGCATTACAAGCCAGTACTCGCACAGCACTGGCCCAGTACAGCCAGCCAGTACAGGAACTCCGGCAGGATGTATTGGGCCAAAACTGGGCCGGTGGTGTATTTCCACCTGGGAAGGGATTGGTAAATATGTTAAATCTGCAAATGATTTAAACTATAAAAACTTTTCATGAAAAAACATCATCATTTTTTATACCACCATGGAAATCTGATTATCGCGATATAATATTTTAAATGCGCCTAATCCACCCACCTTTCTTGGTGATTAAAGTTTGTAAACAATAGGGAAATCAAACAAATTAAATATTTTGCTTTCAATTTTGTTTAGGGCTAAAAAGTTTCTGGTAGAAGCGAAAATAACTTCCGAGAATATGAATACTAAAAAATGTATTTACTTTGCGCGAGGTCGGTATATGGGTTATTTTAGACGCAGAAGGTACTTTCAAAAAAAGGAAATTTAAAAATATATTTTTTCAAAATGATTTTCTGTATAGCAAACATGTTCATTACCTCGCCCGGAATTGCACATACAGTTTTTGATGAAAAATATATAGAAAATTTGACTTGAGATGCCCGAAACTAATTTGCGTCTCATCAAAGTTGTTATTGTTTGTAAATACGTAGGCAATGGCAGATATAGGTTAGAATGACACGCTGGAGAGTAATTTGGAAATATTTAAATAAATCTATGAAGAGAATGCGGATAAAAGTGGGGAGCGGACGGGTTGCGGGGCGAAGCCCCGATGGGGTCCGCAGACGAAGCCCCTGTGAGAAATTCGGGGGGCGTAGCCCCCCTAAAGGAATAAAAAAAACCAAATGTTTCTTTTATTTTAATCCAATATTATTGCAAAGTTGTTTCTTTCATTCTTACAATGATGTAACTGGTAAAAATCTGGAGAGACAATTCGTTCTATTTTAAAACATGACCAAGGTTCATCTAAGTACAAAAGATTTTTGTTTCGTGACGAAAAAAAACATTGAAAAAGCATGTAGCATCCGTTTTTACAAAGATCAAAATTTCCAGCCCTGAATTTTCTCCAATCTCGTAATGCGAAAAAGATGAAAATTATCACCCAAGACAGTTTTTTCTTCGTTCGCTGACGGGTTATTGCAAAATTGCGTCACCCATTCATTCAATGATATATCACAACTTAAATACTAATTACAGAAAAATTGAGATTTTAGTGTTAAATTCAAGATAATACAAATATTAACAATTCAAAAAAAGCTCCAAATAAAGAACTATTAGAATAAAATAGTTTTCCTGTAAAATACCGTTAAGGTTTATTCTAATAATTTAGAAAAAAACCTGAAAAAACCTGAAAAGCTCATCTTATCAGGAAAATCTACGTCTGCAGTAAAAGGATTCTCGTCTTCAACATTTGATGGTCTCGCCGATGTGCATGAACGCTTTAATTTTTCAGGAATATCAGACCAGATCCAGACTCGAGAGTTGACAAATTAATGTCGTGGGTTTTTAGATTTTCCATTTTTCACCATGTTGCTGTATCATTCGCTTGTTTGCTTCTTGATTTGCAAGAAGACTAGTCGAAGTCCTCCGAAAACAGTGTCTCGTCTAAAGATTGGCATCGGACAATCCGAGATATTGAGCCACTTCCTTGGGGGTGCTTGCGAATTTAATTTTACAACTACTTGCTTCGTACATTTGAAATTTTGATATTTTGAAAAAAGCGATCAGTAAGCACATTTTTGGTCGCAAACCCTGGCGGACCGAAGGAACCGAATGGAGCCTCTACAAAGTACCCGTAAAGACCCCATTCGGTTCCTTTTCAAAGAACTCGAAAAAACAGCAAAATCAACTTTTAAATTGTTGAAATTTGGATTCTGCGTTAAAGTTCCCTATACAGTGTGTCCCATATTTATAGGCCCACCCCATTTTTTAAGGATAATTTTTTTTCTATTGAAACAAAATGCACCAAATATTTTGAGTGGATAAATGAGTCGAATTAACGATTTTTCCTAAAATATAGAGCTCGCAATTCCATTCGTTCATTTATTTGGACATTTTTTCGAAAAAATAGGTGTCCCAAATTAATAGGGCCACTAAAAAAACTTCAATTTTTTTGAAGAATAATAAATAATTCGTAAAATAATGCAATTTAAAATATATAATATTAAAATTTTACTTCATACATGCCATAAACATATACATATGTATGTATAAAAACTAAATATTGTGCGTGAATTCCCAAAGTAATTTAAATGTGTTTTTCTTTTAATTTAAATTTTTCCCGAGGATTTTTCACATACATACTTTCCCACATACATTCTTTTTGGGGATTATCGACGTATTTTTCCTATTTTAAAAGAGTATATTCGCACAATATTTTCGAAATAAATATTTCTCCTATTTTTATTGCGGGGATCCCCGTAAGTAGCGGGAGTTCCCCGGTTTTTCTCGCTTTACCTGGCATGCACATATGTATACTCCTGGTATAAATAGGCTTCTGAATGCATTTTTGGCCAGTTAAATTGTGCTTGTGCATTAATAATATTCGAGGTAAAAAAACAAATATGGGAAGAGGGAAAGCATTGTCTGCAGAAGAAAAGGCGTCAATTGATGCGTATGAAAAATGTGGGAAATCACAACGTGAAATAGCGAAGCTTATAAACCGATCGAGAAATGTTATTTACCTGTATATAAAGAATAAAAGTAATCAAATATTGGAGAAGAAACGTGGACCACGGTCAAAGCTCTCAGATCGTGACAAACGAAAAATAGTCGCCGCCGCCTCGCAATCAACTAAGGGGTGCAGAAGAATAAAAAATGATGTGACTCCTCAAGTGTCCAAAAGTACAGTGCATCGAGTATTGAAGGATTACCCTAATTTAGTATGTGAAAAAATGCAAAAAGCGCCTAAACTGAAACCTCATCATATGCAGGCACGCTACAATTTTGCAGAAGAGAAGCTGCATTGGACGCACGAATGGTCAAAGGTACATACTTAGACAGTGCATTTTTTCTCATAACAAATAATTAGTTCCTTCAAGCCTATGTAATTAAAGCTTGGATCTTTTACTTGCTTTTCAGATTATCTGGTCTGACGAAAAAAAATTTAATTTAGATGGTCCTGACATAATGCGTTATTATTGGCGTGATCTGAGACATGAGCCTCGTTATTTTTTAACCCGAAACTTTGGAGGGGGTTCCGTCATGGTATGGGGGGCATACAGCGGTTTCGGAAAAGTGGCCTTAGCTTTTATTTCTCATAAAATGAAAAGCGGAGATTACCAGGCAGTGCTAGAA
>NC_046657.1:137179810-137190991 GCF_010883055.1 Belonocnema kinseyi | reverse complement strand
AATGGTATTCAAAAATGACGTAAATACTATTAATTACTAATTTTGTGAATAAAATCTTTTTATATGTACGTATTTTGTTGAATAAATTGAATTCTTTCGGAAGATTGAATTTTTTTTTAGTGGCCCTAATAATTTGGGACACCGATTTTTTCGAAAAATTGCCCAAATAAATGAACGAATGGAATTGCGAGCTTTATATTTCAGGAAAAATCGTTAACTCGACTCATTTATTCACTCAAAAAATTTGGTGCAGTTTGTTCCAATAGAAAAATAATTATCCTTAAAAAATGGGGTGGCCCTATAAATATGGGACACACTGTAGAAGGTCATGGAAAAATCGCAATAGTTTGTTCTTTTTGCAACGGTAAAAAGTTTTTAAAAATATAAGACTTATAACGTCTGTTTGAAGCGTATCAGTCAACAGGCTTTATACGTCTTATATTTTTTTAAACCTTTTACCGTTGCAAAAAAAAACCATTGCGACTATTCCGTGAACTTCTATAGGGAATTTTAACGCAGAATCTGAATTTCAACAATTTAAAAGTTGATTTTGCTGTTTTTTCGATTTTTTAAAAAAGGAACCGAATGGGTCCCAATGGGGTCTTTGCGAGTACTTTGTAGTGGTTCCATTCGGTTCCTTTGGTCCGCCAGGGAAGTGATGTATTTTCGCACAATTTTTTCAAATCTTGCCTCAATGACGAATGAACGAGGAATATATGTTTTGGTATCCGGCATTCGCAATACCATAAACGTGTCTTTATATTTGATGTCCGAAGATTTTACGTTTTTAAGTTCACATCCTCTACATCCTCCAGTAATGCCAACAATAAGAATCACCTGGATAAATATTTACGGCGAATAACAACTAATCATATACAAAACAACAATAGATGAATACGTATGGAACTTTGAATATTAATTGCAATTTTTAAATTTAAGGTTAGGGGCCATTCAAGTATTACGTAAGCGAGTGTTTATGTATCGGCGTAACTTTAAGAATATTTTTGAAGACACTCATTTTTGCGTACATATGTACTGTAAATTGCATCAAAATAAAAATATTAATGGTAAATATTGTCACTCAGACGAGCAGTCAGGCATGAACAACCAAAAGCGGAACAGGCTATAATGAGTCAGTTCTCACCCACCGCCAGCTTTAATATCGGGGCTATAGGAGAGTTTCACTGTAGTTCATTATTTATTTCCTACGTGACTCCGAAATTTACTTCGAGCATGTGTGTACATCTACTAAAGCGGTTTTTCGGGTTAATAATATTTGTTTACTTTTGCTAACAAAAATGTGACCTATTTTTTATGGAACTTGTTATTAGGTACTAAAAGGAAGATCTTCGCCAAGTTTTACAATAAATCAGGCAGTAGTTTTATTAATATAATCCATGGACACCAAAGTAACCCATTTGTCGAGAATTACCCATATGACAATATACATATGGAGCAATACTATATTTCTGTTCGGTAAAGGCCTAAAAATGGTTATTTCTAACCTGGATAAGCCGTAAAAAGACATAATGTTTCCACATATATACCTGCTTAGCAGGTTTTTCGCTATAAAATGAGATTTTGGGGGTGTGTGGAAAATTTCTCCCATATCATTTTTCTTAGTTTTACTAGACCTACAGCTTGTGTTACGTCTCCATGAAAGTGCCAGATGACTGTCACACAATGTTATAATCCCAAATTAGATTATTCCTTTGCAGTTTTTATGTATAAAGGAAGGTTGAGTTCTTCAAATAATAGTGGTAAAATTTTTCTGATTTCTAAATTAAATGAATTGCGTGATAAAGTAAAATAACTGTCTTTATCTTGTTTGTGATAATTTCAATATAGAAATTAAAAATGGCGTATTCTTATCTATTTAATGAACTACTCTCTAATCTATATACATTTGATTACCTTAACCTTTCATTTTGTTAGTCCTTAGACCGACAGTGTGAATTTCACTGCAAAGTGAATATTTCATTTTTTTTGTTCTGAGAGATAGTGTGAATCGCGTGTTGAATATTTTTTGCGAAGGAATACTGTGAAAATAGAAAAACTGCTCTATTATCTGGCTTCCCTCGCGACGTATAAGCTTACAACTTCGTATATCTTCCTTTACTTTCACAAGACTGTCCCGAGAGGCAGATTATGCAGAGGGGGAAAAGAAATAGAAGAAATTTAAACTTTTTAAACGCCCCTGTGCGATTTTTCCTTCAAAGCTGAGATCACTTTAGCTACATTAGAAAAAGTTTATTTTGAGTCCAAACAAAACACATGAGTGGAATACTTTTTTCTTAATAAACACTTTGATATTTATCCTCGAAAACTTTCCATAAACTTCGATAAAATAATAAGTGTAATAGAAGTAGTAAACGCTAATTGCAGTATGAGTGAGAGGATATTAAATTAATAAAATAAAATTTTCTTGAATGTATTTCATTACAAAAACGTGTTTTCATAACATTTGAAGTCGTACTAAATCAAACTGAAGTATTACTTTTTAAAATTTGTCGAAAATCTTAAATAAATAATGTAATAAGATGTTAAAATATCTGTCTAATAATGATGTCATTCAATAATCTTAAAAAATGATACCCCAGACTTGAAGAAATAGAAACAGGAATTAGGCAAAATAAAAATACTAACATTTAACAAAATGCATATATATAAGGGTTAAACAATCACCGCAGTGTTCCATTGGGAGCCTTCGTTATCTAAAAATGACACGGGCCACCAGGAGAACCACGGTAATTGACATCTTTGGCCACGTTTCACGACCGTGAGATGGGTGGTATATATACAGGGTGATTCTCTTTTCTTGAGACATCGAAATATCTCAAGAAATGCGCAGTTAACGAAAAAAAATGTTCGTAATAAAAACTTTTATTTTATAGGGAGACAAGAGACCCCATAATCATTTATTATATATCCCACCCCCTGGGTCGGCAGGGCGGTAACTTTCAAATTCCCAATGGAAACCTATATTTTGAATTGAAGATTCAGATTCTCCATAAAAAAATACGTAAGCTGATTTTTCTTTTTTTTTCGCGCCATATGGCACTGCACTGGCGAAAAAAGACATTGTTGACTATTCAAGGAATGCGCTTCCAAATTGTTCAATTTATTTTAACACCCCTTCCAACCAGCTGGGGAAGGGGTTAAAGTGGAGTAGAAAAATTAAACAGCTTAATTTTATTTTTAAAAAGCAAGCTTCTTATTTTGATTCCAAGTGTGTAACCTGTCAATCAATTAACTACTTTTAGCTGCACCCAGGAACATCGACGTGGACGTAGTATTCAAAATATGAGAGAAAACGAAGTCTTCCACTTATTTTTCGGACTTTAGATCAATTTTAAAAAAGAAGAAAAAGAAATCGAGTTCAAATACCCTTTTATTGACGTTTCGGCCTCATCTGTGGACCTTCATCGGAACAAATATCTGTTATAATAATAGTATGAGTAATCAATATTAATAAAAAAATTTAAATGAACAAATTTTAAAAATACATAAAAAGGATAAATAAGAAGTATAAAACAAAATTTTACCTTAGAAGTAATTAAAGCTGTCAATCATATTATATGTCAAAGCGAAGATCAAAATTTATAAATTTTTATTAAGTCGGTTTATTGTGTATAGTAAAAGGTATTGGAAAACTGTAGAAATTAAAGACAAATTCCCAAACTGCTCAAAAGAGTTCACATTTTATAAATTAAAAATGCTGTAAAAACAGCTTACATATTGGTGTGATGTGAACAACAAATCAATTAATACAAGGGCAAAGTAAGTTGTAGTTGTACATGCACAAAATCAATTGCAAATGAAAAGCGCCCTACATACATTGGGAATTCAAATTTATTGATAATGCTATGATAGTATTTATTCACGTTGACAATTTCTGATTTTAAACTAATAGATGCTTTTATATATTTATTTATGATAATTGATTTCAGAATTTCTCTTTTATAAGAGTTATTTTCCTTAGCAAGAATTTTAATATTTACAAAGTCGAAGTCAAAATAATGATAAGAATTCCAATAATTTTTTGAGAGACCTGGATTTAAATGATCAATTTGCAATGCCTTTTATGTTCAGCTATTCTATTTTTTAATCGGCGACCAGTTTCGCCTGTATAAAATTTATTGCATCTTTCACATTTTAATATATGAACAACATTAGAAATATCATTAATTTTTTCAGAGTCTTTTATTTTGCAAATTTCATGTACTCTTTCTTTAATGACACGTTCAATTAACGGTAGTGGATAATTATTTTGTTGCAAGGTAATTTTTAATTGATCTGTGTTTTATTTTCTAAAATTTATGTTTAATATATCTATCAATTTAGCCTTTAAATAATCCAATTTTCTGACTGAAGCGATGGTGAGAATAGGAATTCAAATATTGGTCTGACCATGGCGGATTTTTAAACTAATTAGTAATTAAATTTTCATTTTCAGTTTTTGTGGTAGACAGATCTAAAAAATTTTAAGTATTGTTGTTGTCCATTTTTTATTTTTCATCCATTTTCTAATTTTCTGTTGTTTTCGTTTTGTGATGGCAGTTGCGTAAAACTTTATTTCCTGAATTTCTTTATTTGAATTCAGAGTTATAAAGATATACTATTAGAAATATCTGGTTCAATTTTCATTCACATATGGTTAAAGTTCTATACATTTACAGTAGTTAAAATTTCAACTACTTGTGAATGAAAAATCAACAACACGTGTAATGGAGATTTCAACTATTTAGTTGAAAATTCAACTACATATAATTGAAATTTCAGTAATGCGAACAAATTTCATTCGGAAAAATTAGTGGATTTCAATGAAAGTATAATTTTTCAGGGAATTGAATAGGTTTGATTCAAGATTTTTAAATAATCATAAATATTAAATAAAACCTATTAAGGTTCCTTAACAATACTGTGCTTCGCAATTCACTAACTGTGCCAACAGTGACACTGAAGTTTGCGTTTTCACATTACCTCTTATGAATTCTGATCCATTTGAATATAATTCGTGTACACGATAAACATGACAGGAGGTTAGTGCATTTCCGTTTTTTATAGTTTCGAGCTTAAATAGAATTTCTGCTGTTACCGCTTCAAATCCTGTTTTAATTTCCCATATCCATTTTTATGTAAACCTGTTACAATACTCGTGTTTATTTGAGAACCGCCATGAACACACGTACAAAATAAACAGCTAGTGTCGTCTGCTAAGAAGTAACAACACTGAACAGAGCCTTCAACATAGTCTATCAACTCAATTATTCAATTTACGAAAATTTAAATATGCCATTTTTATGTAAGGCCCAATGCTTTATTATATCACCGTTAGTTCATAGTTGATCACCGCAGCGCTATCGTCTAGGCGCAGATAGGGACCCTGTAGTGAGGGACGCGCCAAAGGCTATGTGGAGGGGGAGTTTGAACGGAAGTTGGAGCCAGCGGTTCGATTCCCGACTCGTACTCTGGAAGAGTCTCGGTGACCCATGTGGTGAACACTAGCCTAGCAAGGTAGTTGTTCATCTCCGGAGAGTCGTGGGACCGGCACCTCTAGAGAAAAAGGTTTTCTCTAAGTACTTAAAGCTGTTGCTCTTGGTGGTTCGGAACCCGCCTTAAGCTGTAGGTCCCCCTTCCATCACCAAGTAAGTGTGTGGGGGTGTGTAAAGAAATAGAGAAGAAGGTGCAAGAAAAATATAAACCCTTAGGGGACACATTAGAAGCTTCCATTCCATTGCACTAAGCATATCAAAGGTACCGAAGCGTGAAGCTATAGCAAATTTAAATAACTGTACAGTATCTGATGTTGGAACGAATGTATCGCTCTCTCCAAAGCACGAAGCTGTATTAAGTTTTGGTATAATCTCTTGATTTGAAACGGAAGTGTCTCTCTCTTCTCACTCGACCAATCCGTAGGAAGCTGCCCGATTGGCGCGTCCCTTACTACAGGGTCCCTAGGGGCACATAGTCAATAATAATATGGAAATGACATCGTGTTGGTACGCCACGTCCATTTGCCACGTTGTAGGCTACATCCTGAATACCTTAGAAATTTAGAAGTCCGCGTCTGTCTTGACTGCGTGGGATGTATAATCTCCGAACGGGTGAATTGAGGTGTGACCTCTTCTGCTTATGCATGATATTACGCGTAGCGATATCGAGGGCCGTGAAAAATTTAGAGGTCGGAGCATCCCGATTGACAGTGAAGGCTAATGAGGCCAACCCCGAAACTTCCGGCAAATTGCGCTCCCAGTGTATTTGTGTTTGTAAAGGGTGATCCATCCTGAGGTACTTTTTACAATATGAATTTCTTAAAGATCACAAATGAATAACGTCAAATGGTCCCTGCAGTTTGACTTAGTATTGAATACCATTTCATCAATGAAAGACAACAGGACAAGCATCTTTAAATTGTGGAGCTGCATTACGAAAATCATCGCTCTATAAAACAAGTGTATCGTGCACTTGGAGCAACTTACGGTCGAAATTATCAAACAACCGAACGCGCCATTGCCTGCAATTAAAAAAAAATTAACTGGATGTGGTCTATTCGATTACTAGTCATCAAATTATAAAAATTAGGTAATGAATTTTCTGATGGTATAGGAATTAGCACGCTCGGTCGGTTAATAACTCCGACTGAAGTTCCTATAAGTGTACGCAAAACTTCTTTCAAAGAGCGCTACACTCGTAATACAGCTCCAAAATTAAGAGATACTGAAAAAGAAGAGGAAGTGGCACTAAGACCCATTGCGTACGACAAGCATCCCCTGATGCATGATGGCGGTTTTAGGACAAGAAAGAATACCAGCGTCCAGGTCTCTCCTTAGCTCCAAGTCTGGCTGAAACGGATATCGCCCTTCGCGAGCATCTATCGTAGGTGTCCGACCCCTAGACCATTAATTGTTAAGTTAATGATTGACTAAATAATATTCCTTCACAAAAATTATCTGAAAGTCGCCAGCGAACTGAGGATCTGCCATGACACTCTTAACAAGTCAAAGCTGCTGGTATTCAAACAGCACATCATTGGCTAAATACAGGTGTTATATTACGCAGAGAGAAGAATATAGAAAAGGTAGGGTGGGTCACAGAGAATCAACAATTACTCGAGGAGCCATATCACCCCTTCGGCTATGACCCTGTTTCTGTCGAAAATCCAAAAAAGCCTGTGGAGGTCGAAACTTTTAAAGAGGGATTTACGAGGTTGGACATCCGAGGAAAAGGTATAGCATGCTGTTTGGAGAATCCGATAGCTGATAGGAGCATCTGAAAATTTGCTGCATTCTATAATTGCAATCTTTCGTTGGCCTGGATTGATTGCCGTAAAGTTTTCGATTTAACCTACCATAAACTTATGATGTACATATGTTAGAAAACTTGAAGGTTCATCCCTATATAGTGAGAGGCATAAAAATATCGATGCCCCTTTGGAATACCAAGTATACCATCTTCTCTGATAAATATTGTGTGATAACTAACAGCCTCGCCTTTTAGACGGATATGTTGAGGAGCAACACCACGAAACCTCTCCTTTCTCGCAATACATTTCTGCCACTATCTCTGACAATATGAGCAGAGTAGCTTCAGCATGAGCTGATGATCTTCAAGATGTACGCACAAGAGATTGATATTCGATTCCTCGATGCTGAAGAGATCTACCTATACCAAGTCGTGTCTGAGGGCCGAATTCAAGATATAACATATGTAAAGGGGGATCCCGGAAGTCCTGTCACGTCATTATGTCTGTGCGTATGTTTTCAATAAGTGCTGACTTTTTTCTCCTATGCGTTTCTAATTCCTGCATAATTTCTGCCCCAATATTCAAGGCCTCCTCTTAGGACAGATTCAAGGGCACGTAATCAAGATCCGCTTTACAGATGGTGTTATAAAGCGCAACATTTCGCTTGCAGTTAAAAGAGTCTTGCAACTATGTAACTTGCGACTCACACAGTTTCCTAACTTGCGACCCTTGCAATCGCCGAATTACTTGTTCGAGAATACCCAGGTATTTATATGGTACGCCATCAGCCATTACCCCGATGTCATTCTCGAAATCTTTCTGCAGCCCTGCGATCCCTAATTCTCCTCTGGTTAAATTCACTCTTTTGTATTTATCTAGTTCGAACTTCATGTGGATATTATTAGAAAACTGCTTTATGACCTCGATCACTTGCTCCAGTTTCTGGTCCGAAATAGTTTACTTGATAACCATCCTCATTATCATGTACACGAAACCCATGTTACATGCTATTTACTATTTTGCTGAATGATTCTAACGCTAAGGAGAACCAAAGTGCACTTAATGTGTCTCCTTACAAGATACCCGCCGTAATGCGTATTAATCTATTTCTTTTCGGCTGTTCATGATAAAGATACTTAATTCTTGTAGAAATTTAAACGACAAACAGTTTTCATAAACGCCACCTAGCGTCTATTTGTACCACTTTTCATTGAATTTGCAAGTGTCATCCTCTCTACGATTTATTTAAACATCGCCCGAAAAATCTATTGGTTTTTTCGGCAAAATGATTTAGGGAAAATGAGATTTCTGAAAAAGACGGGCCACCATAAAAAATATGGAAATGATAAGATACCTATGTTGACTGATTTATCGACTAGTAAATATTAATATAAAATATCGACATATCTGACACTGAAAATCGATGTTTTTAATATCGTGATGTTTAATATCTCCGCACAAATTCGGGGGCTCACTAGTAAGCTGACAACAACTCAGAGGAGTTGTGAGGGCTGATAAGAGATTTCCGGAGAACTCGGTTATTTTCAATATAAAACAAACGACTCTTTGTTCCTAACAGTGGCGTGACTTTAGTAACACTCGAACCCTATTTATTAACTAAAATTAGCCGTGAATAAATACTTTTTTCATAATGCGATAATGATTATTGTGGCATTGAGGATTGAAGGAAAGTATCAACTTTTTACTTCAGGGCGAAAGGCAGAACATTTCCAAAGCAATGAGAAATTTTTTTTTTTTATTTGAGTCGATTACTTTGTGCAATCAATGATACAAAGGTTGCAGTCCATGGTCGCGCTTTTCATGGGCAAAATAACATTCTCATTTCCACCTAGTTGGGCGAACATACAGGACTTTTTATAGACTCGGTCAGTCAAATTTGGTATTTTACAGCGGGCTATCTAGATGCATACTATTAAAGTTAGTCGAAGCATTTCACGTGCATCAGTCACAAACTTTATGTTTATGGTCCATGAACATCCAGAATGACTTGCACGATCCAATTTTTTTATTTTTTATTTAGAGAATCAGGTCACTGCACAATACATTCCAAAGTGTCAAATTTTACGGTTGAGAAAAAAGGTGTGCAAAATATGAACTCTTTGTCATTTTTCCTGTAAAATCGAATGCTGATATTAGTTTTTTTGTAACTGAAATTTCGAAGCGAAGTGCTTAAACTAACTTTGTTAAGAAAATTGAAAATTTGAATTCTTTTTTATGAAAAATCAGCTGTGAGTGAAGATTTTTTATCCCGATATCAAATGTCATGATACTGCAATTTGTATGTCAATAAAGCTTACTGGATTCGAAAAATTAATTACAACTTTATAAATTGTTTACATATTTTCAAATTATGATAATTTTTTGTCACTAATACCATTCTAACAATAAATTAGAACGATTTAAAGGCAGAATCAGTTATTTTCCACAAAAAACACATATATTGAAGAAATTGCTTACATAACTTGTTCATAATAATAAATTTCTATTTTAAATTATTTATTTGTTTTCCTGACGTACATGGGACATTATTTCCCAAGTGTACACGCTCAAAAAATAAAAGCTGTCTATTCTAAATGCCTTTACAAAAATCTTCGATTTTGTTCCATGATGAACTACCCCACAGAAGCCCAACAGTTTATAATTAATTCTATAGTACAGTTTATTTATTAATTACTACATATTGTACTGATGGATCAAGGGGGAATTCACTCATAAAAACCTGTACGAAGTATTTCCTATTACGCCTTATCGCTCAAAAGTACGCATTCAGACACCTTATAACGCCATCTTAAGTATTTTTTACGGCTTATCACGATTTATTACGCATTATTACACACTTATTACTAGCTAAAGTTAAAGTCGATATTAAACTACTAACAACTAAATAATATTTACCTTGCTACAGTTACAGTTTCTAGACGAATCATCAAGGAGTATATTTTTCTTAAGCACAATATTAACGTTAAGTTCAGAAAATAATAATTAGTCCATTTATATATCCATTATATAACTATTCAAGAAAGATGTTTAATAGCAATGAAAATGTTGAAAAATTCATTCTATTTCTTATGCATAAATAAAGCATTGTTATTGTTAACAACAATTATTACAACATTTTTTTATTTCATGTATTTATTAATAGAATTCTGATTTTTTACGGAATGCATAGCCAATTATTTAGAAATGACTTCTTCCAATGCATCGATAACATTTTATAATTTTGTGGACAAACTTTATCAACAAATGCAATATTTCTCTAGTTTTCAGTATGTAAGCTTTTTGGTTCTTTTAACGTCATAAACTGCTGATGACAAATTTTTTTATAAAATTTGATAACGATCTACTTTGTTATTATCGTTATTAATAATTCAATTAACGTAATCTTGCACAGTATGTAATATGGAATTTTGTACGTAATTCAGGTTCTCATTATATTATATTTGTTATAAACAATTACACATATTTCCTGTTAATAGTAACAAAAAAATATAAGGCATTTTAGGTGCGTAATCAGTACTTTCAGTATTTACGCACTATAGTGAAGTATTTCTTTATATAAATTGTTTATACCAATTAATCTGCACATTGAATTAATTATTAATATTTCTTAAGTGCATACGTATGAATTACCCAGGCGGAAAAATTATACATAGGTTATATATAGTGTAAAGTTCTATGTATAAAATTAATTTATTTTATGTAAAAAATGTACAAAAAAATGAATATTACATTTAATAATTCACACTGTATATAAACTATATATAATATTTCCGCCTGGGTATGACTATTAGCGAGTTGTTAAAATAAATTCTCTTATACCAGGTGTATACATATGAAACCGGTATTTTTTCAAGAAAAAAACGCATTTATTTCAAGAGAATGATAACAAATATTTTATTCAAAGTATGCGCCCT
>NC_046657.1:137174656-137179710 GCF_010883055.1 Belonocnema kinseyi | reverse complement strand
CAGAGCACGGTTCAAATTGGCCAGTTGTTGTTGGTAGCGTTGTTCTGCGAGCTGTTTTTGCGTCTGACCATCGTCTTCATCCAGCAAAGCCTGCAATTCGACCTGCAATTCGACGACAATGGGTTGGCCATCAATGCCGACCAATCTAGAGCGGGGTGAGCAAATGAAAATGGACTCAATGCGATGGATCGACGGGATCTCGCGACCTTTGGGTGGACGGAGCAACTGAATTACGACTTGCTAGAGTGCTACGATGCGAGTGTGGCCCGTGAACGGGGTTACATGGCACGGCTGCATGCTCTGTGGTGCGAGAAACACCCGGAGCTATCGCACTTTTCGCAGCAACGTCTGCGAAACCATGCTGAACTACTCCGTAAAAGGGGCCATGTAAGCGGAACGCCTACTCTACCACAGCTAGAACAAGCCGGCAACAGAGAATGAGAGGCAACACTATGAATAACCGCGGGCAGGCATCCAATAGATGAAGAGCGATGCTTTACGACCCGGAGAAACATCAACACCAAGGTTTCTCTCAAGCCTAAAGATCTGACTGAAATGGATGACGAGTTTCGTGGACATTTTTCCGGTGAATCCGACCTCTGGGCTATCAATTATTGTGTGTATAATGCAGCGAGAGCTTTGGCCGATGCGAACCGTAAAACAAAATTAACGGCTGATCATAAGACCAAAAGACGAATGCATCAACTTGCCATAAAGATAGGCTGGGCAAGACAGTACGCGTCCCGCATTCAACGTGTGATTGACTATATCACATCTGGCAGGAATTTTACCGCCAAGGTTCGAAGTTCGCGCGCGAACTCCGGCCCCGTTATCACAGTTTCTCTCTGACCCATCTCGACTCTTTCAAGACCCTCCAGTTACTGTCGAACGCCCACCCAAACCAGAGGAGGTCGAAGTATTTTGGAGAGAAGTCTACGAAGTTCAGCATAGACTGGACGAAGACTCAGAAAACATAAATAGCCCCAAGGAGTTATATGTTGCCCTCATAACACCTGATAAAGAAGGCCCACCCATCACTACAGAGGAGGTGAAAAAAGTATTAAGAGGGATGAAGAACTATTCCGCACCGGGACCAGATTGTATCGAAACCTTCTGATGGAAGAAGTTTTCTTCAACCCATCAGCATTTGGCCCGTATTTTCACATCATATTTGAAGTCGCAAGAGCTGATTCCAGAGTGGTTGGTGGAAGGGCGCACAATAGTCCTGCTGAAAATAGGCAACTTAGCTGACCCGAAGAACTACAGGCCAATAACTTGTCTGAACACGCTTTATGAGATATTCACAGCTGTCCTAAATGATAGGATTGTTCGGGCAATTGAACCTGTGTGGCAAGAAATGTATGAACAACGAGGCTCAAAGAAAGGCGTAGCCAGATGTCGGGAGAACCTGCTCTTCGATGTATGTGTCTGCGAAGATGCAGCATTCTACCAGCGTGACCTATCGATGGCCTGGAGTGATTATCGGAAAGATTTCGATTCGGCATCCCATAGACTTATCATCTGTCTTTTGGAAATCTCAAAGGTTCATCCGCAAATAGTTGGGTGCATAGAGAGATTGATGCCACTTTGGAAAACCAGATTTACTACGAGTATCTCATCTGGAAAAAATCGTGTGACAACTAATAAGGTCACGTTTCAGAGAGGTGTCTTTCAGGGCGACACCATGAGCCCACTCCTCTTTTGCCTTACACTATTGCCACTATCTCTAACACTCCGCCATTCCGACGGGTACTTGTGCGGTAAACCTGCAGATCCAACGTACAAGGTCACTCATGTGTTTTACATGGACGATCTTTATATCTATGCTAAAAACAGAGAGCAACTGCATCTAGCTCTGGGGATTGTCGAACGATTTACTCATGAAATTGGAATGGAATTTGGGTTAGACAAATGCGCCAAGGTTTATTTGAAGCGAGGAAAACTTAATGGCATCCCAATGCGCTGGAGAGACTTATACATACCTGGGCGTGCCACAGAGCCGCATTAAGGATGTGACATCTATAAAGGATACTCTCCGAAGCAAATACAAACGTCTCATCCGACAGTTTTGGTCTTCCGAACTGTCGGCGAGGAACAAAGTATCTGCAAGGAACATGCTTACCGTCCCGGTACTACTCTATTCATTTGGAGTAGTTCCATGGACGAAGAACGAGCTCAGATCTCTTGATATCGGGAAAAGAAAGGTTTTGCACATGAACGAAAGCATGCATCTTAAGTCTTCCGTTCCGCGACTGTACATCTCAGGCCGTCAAGGGGGTCGCGGAATATTGAGTCTTGAATGTCTTTACAACAGGATTATTCTGGGTACAGCACATAGAGTTGCAAATGGAAGAGACCCTCTTCTTAAAATGGTCACGAATCACGAAAATGTGGGCAAAGGAGCCTTTCTGTACAAAGCAGCGGAGGAGGCTGCTGAAACACTTGAACTTGACTTCAGTATTAGGGGTGAGCAAAATGCATCAAATCTCATCTATCTCGAGTACTCACTTCTGAAAGCCCCGATTAAGAAAGCACAAGAGAAAAACTTTCGTGAACAGCTCCTCGATAAGAGGATGTACGGTATCTTCCACAGAAATGTGGAGAATCAGTCAATGTCTTGTGAGCTAACGTTTGCTTTCCTTAAATTGCCCGAATTGAAGTCTGGTACAGAGGGTTTCATTTTTGGATTCCAAGACGGTGTCATTTCCACCTTAACATACCGTCGCCACATTTTGAGACAAGGCATTCCTGATGATAGCTGCAGGGCGTGCCATGCACACCCCGATCATTTACCTCACATACTATCTAGTTGTCCAACTCACGCGGGAACGACCTGCATTCAAAGGAACAATGCGGCACTAAGAGTGCTTTATTACCATCTCTGTCACTCCTGCGGCATTCACCTTAATATCGCTCCTCTAAATGCTCCTAGGGAAATTGAGTCAATTGTCGAGAATGGGAAGTGCCGCATATACTGGAACTTTATATTCTCGACAATTGCTTCTGTTGCTCACTCGAGGCCTTACATGGTTCTTCTTGACTTCGAGAAGCGAACCATCTTCGTTATCGAATTTTCGGCACCACCTGACAAAAACATCATAGCCAAGGAGAATGAAAAGAAAGAGGGGTATCGAGACCTTATAAGGGAGTTGCAACGATTGTACCCGGAATATTCTGTTAAACTGATCGTCCTTATCACCGGCGCTCTTGGAGGTGCCAAGCTTTCACTTGCTAATGGCCTAAAAAGCATCCCTGTGTGTCAACAATATGCTAGAACACTTGCGGGAAGAATGCAGAAGGCGGTTGTCCTTGGGTCACTCCGTGTTCTTAGGATGCACGAGGCTTTTGCTGGATCGTCGTATTGATTCCTTTACTGACTCTGACCACTTATCTCACGGTTGTGAGGCGTGGTTGTGGCTGAAATTTTACCGCGATTTCGCTGGAAGCGGGTGCAATTTTTCAGATTAGCACCCGCTCCCGGCGAAATCCTGCGGTTGTCCTTATGACAAATTTTTAATTATATATATAATATTTCCGCCTGGGTGTAATTGATATTACGCGATATTACGAACTATTACGCGATTATTAGGCATTATTACGTGATATTACGCGATTTATAACTTTTCTAATGTCGATAAGAAAGATTTCCAGTACAGTTTCAATAGGTTTTTTCTTGTTTCTGCCGGCATTCAAAAATGAAAGTAAAAAACAAATTTTAGAATAAGGGGTTTTGGCTATTATGGCTTCTGTTGTCGAGATTAGTAACTCTTATAATGACGAGAAAAGTATTTTTTTCTTTATAACTACATTCTCATCAGAGAATGTATTAGATTTGTGTGAAATTTGCCCCCCCCCCCCCCGCCCTCCTCCCAGTTTTTGTCAAATGTCCACGTTTTGAGACCTCCTGAATCCGAACAGTATGTAGATTTTTATGTATGTATGCCTGTATTTCTGTCTGATTGCACAATAACTTTTTGAAAAAATTATCTATCAGATATGTCTTTGGTTCACTCATTTAGTGTCCTAAATTAAAGGTCAAGTTCGTTAGCCAGCCATTTTGAATACAAATTCAAAAAGTGAGCAAATTTTGAATATTTTTGAGACCAGTTTTTTCAAAATTCCAAAATTCTCTGTACGGTTATTAATGGTATTCAAAAAGTTGAACAATATATTTTTATGACTTTTTTTATAAATGCAAAATAGGTAAAAGATGAGTAGACAAAAATTGTGCATTTGAAAAATATTTACAAATTTGTTATCAACCACTTTTTGATAGGATGCGTAGTTTTGACTTTAATCATGTAAAACGTTATTAACAGTTAAAAAAATCTGTCCGCTGCGTGGGCACATTCTTATTGCAAATTTGTCTTTTAATTTCTTTTTCTTCTCGTGTGTGGGGTTTCAAAAATTTAAATTTTTTATGTTTTAAATACAATTTTTTTATGATTAAAACCAAAAACAGGTTTTTACGAATGTGTCTAGCTGTCTGTACGTATGGTTGTATGCATGCCAGTTTGTGAGCACGATAACTGTTGAAAAAAATATTCGATTAGATTTGAATATTTTCGAGACCCCTTATTCCAAAATTTAAAGAATCCTCTGTACGGATATTTATAGTATTGAAAATGTCAAAAAATTCATCATAATGAATTTTTTCGATAACAAAGTAAATTTTCAAAGTTATAGTATTTTAAAAATTAAAAAAATAAACGCAAATGAACATTCAACGCCAAATAACGCACGATATGAAAAAAAAGCAAAGAGAAGAAAAATGTTGATTTTGTAATGTTCTATAAGATTATCATAACGACTTTTAAAACTTTCTTGAAAAATCAAAAATTCAAATTTTGACAGCTTAAGAAATAATGCAAAATCCAAAAATTACATTTTTTCATTCAACAATTTCACAGCATTTCAAAGATTTTTTGGTTTCGCACTTGAAAGCGGGCTGGCAATGTTAAAATGAGACCATATTAACTCCCATCTAACACTGCACTACTCAAGGTTGGTGACCTTCTCAGCATAAAACACTAAATAGCTATGACACTCGAATA
>NC_046657.1:137172960-137174646 GCF_010883055.1 Belonocnema kinseyi | reverse complement strand
CCCCGGCCCTTCATTAAAAAAAATTTCGTGGGACTGCTGTTGTAACTAAATTTTCCACCCTAGCCGTTTTGAGAGACTCTTTTAGTCAATTATTAGGAGATGAAGCAATAGAGCTCCACAACTGCGATGTAGAACAAGATGCGGTAGAAAATTCAATTGACAAAGTCTTGGTCACTAAGGCTAGGGACATAATTTAGAAGTTATAAAACGGTAATACTGTTCATTGTACCGTATGTATAATGTATAAAGCATAAAAATAACATTGTAAATGAGCAAATTCAGTTTATGGGAAAACGAGAAAAGTCTATCCACAAAGCACTAGTCTGGCACTACACTGGCGCTGTCTAGTTTTGTTTAGTATTTCATTCAAACCTTTCTGCTGTCTAATCCTAGTATTGGCGTTATCTAGGAGTTTGTTACGAATTTGAATAAATGTAAACTGTCTAAATTTGAGCTAGTTTCTAGACATAATCACGTTTCGGACTCAAAAAATTAAAGGAATAAATTCACAAAATAATCATTTTGAAATAAAAGATTTATGCAATAAATAATAAATAATTGCATGAAGACTATTGCATATATAAAAAAGTTTTACATATTTACCATAATAATTATTATTTATTCAAGGCAATTGAAATCTTAATTTACGTGCGGTATTCTTTAAAATAATTCAATAATGTTTAAAAATATTTCCCTTCAATTCAAATATCTAGTGAAGTTTTAATAAGTGTATACTAAATTTATAATAATTATAATGAGTAAGAATGCATAAATAATAATTAAGTCAAACGTATTACTTATTTTTAATAATAAGCAATTATTATTTCGTAGCCTAATCGCAAGTGTACCTATAAAAACTTTATTATTTCCAATGGTGTATTCACACATCACTTTTATTATTAAAAAACATATCCGAAAACAATGAAAAAAAATTTAACTTTCAGATGGCTGAGTGTGTTAAGGCAACGGGACAAATTTACATCAGCATAATAGGAAGTAACATCAAAAATCATTATTTTTTATCGAAATACACGATCTGTCTAGAAACAAGTAGAGCCGAGCCTATGGCGCACTAGTGATCACTCAGGGAGGACCAGATAGAAACAGTACAGCGCTATGAAATTTTTCACTCGGGTACTCGTGGGAATCCAAATTAATTTATTTTAGATTCAAAATAACAGCATGAACTTACCTTATTCAAAAAGAGGTCACCCCAAAAATAATAACACAAAAAATGATACCCCAAAATATGATACCACAAAAAAAGACTCTGGTTTTTACATTGTGGATTCCATTTTACGCTGTAGCTCCTACTTAAAATATTTAACTTTAGCAAAATGAAACATTAGAGCTTTCTTACATTTGATTTCAATCTACAGGCCCTACTTTTAATCTTCAGAAGCTACCTTCCTCTAATTTCATAAACTACTTCAACGATGTAAACTCTAATGCTGACTCTAATTTAAAATTTTATAGTCAACACGTGTCTAACTTAAAACGCTCTTAAACCTCTTCTTTAATGCTGACCCTCAGCATCTTTTAGCCTATAGTCTTGGAACTAAAGATTCTATCTTGATACCTTATAAGCTTTACGAGGGTGGATTGATAAGTTTCCGGCCTGACCAAGAGATGGCGCCACTAGGCCTACCTTGAGGTGGCGTTCTATAGTACCATCCTTAGATAGCT
>NC_046657.1:137158089-137172860 GCF_010883055.1 Belonocnema kinseyi | reverse complement strand
CCTTGGAGGAGATTATGTTGAGAAATAAAAAAAAAAATTCTTAAAAACGTTGTTTTTCTTGGTCAGGCCGGAAACTTATCAATCCACCCTCGTATAGTAACAAACTAAAAAAAAATTGTTACTCATTTGAAATTAACTCATTGGACATCTTCATAATTGCAGTTATACTTAATGAACAAATATACTTAGTTCAAGGTTGAACCTAATAGTAATAAATTATTTATAAATAAGTAAACACTTTTTCATGCTGAATCACAAAAAAATATTTCGTTTTAACTATAAATGCTTAAATCTTAATAAGAATATTAATAATATTGCTGAATAATATTCATCATTGATAATTACTATATATTGTAAATTATTGCGTTGATATACAATTTTTGATAGATAATAAATAAAATTGTGCCTATTTTACAGTCACGCAGGTATTCATTGTATAATCAAATCCATTTATAATTGGTTTCAATATTATTGAGAGTAAAAAGAATATCACATTTTAAGAATATACGAGGTGTGTTTTCAATTTTCGTGGGCTACGTACATTCAAGTTTTAAATTTTTTGTTTTGTTGTGTTGGTACATTCGTCACGATCATATGTTCACAGTTTTGACTATATAGCTCGTGTTCTTTTTCTGGCAGAGGCGTAAAAGGTTAGAAGGGTTTGGTTTGCTCGGCGATTTTCTTCTTTCGAAAAAAATACAGCAAAGAGTTTGCATTAAATTTTGTGTGAACAATGAAATCCAGTGCTCTAAAACTGTTGAAATGTTGACAGTTGCATACGGTGAGTCTACTGTGAGTAAGAAAAATGTGTATAAATGGTACAAGCTGTTTCAAGACGGCCGAGAGGATGTTGAAGACGAAGATCGCCCTGGACGTCCCAGCACGTCAACAAAAGATGAAAACGTTCAAGCAGTGGAAGAAATGGTGTTGAAAAATCGCCGAATTACCATCAGAGAAGTTGCTGAAGATGTTGGCATATCGGTTGGCTCATGCCATGCCGTTTGCGAGAGGCGATACGCAAAAAACGTCCGGAACTTTGGAAAAACAATTCGTGGCTATTGCATCACGATAATGCATCTGCTCATTCATCGTTGCTTGTGAAAGATTTTCTGACCAAAAACAGCACCACAGTCATGCCTCAGCCTCCATATTCACCGGATTTGGCCCACAGTGATTTTTTTCTTTTCCCAAAACTGAAGAGACCCATGAAGGGACATCGATTTTCAACGATTGAGGAGATAAAAACTGCGTATATATCTGAGGGGGATTATTTTGAAGAGGACAACATAAATATTGAGGAATAAATGAATATTTTTTGAGGAACCCATAAAGTCACCTTATTTTTTAAATACACCTCATATGTAAATATATATTTGGCAATTATAATAGTTGAAATTAACTGATAGATCGTAAATAATAAATCTAGTAGACCCTTTAAAAAGAGATACAATCTTTACCCCCGATATAATGGGGGTTAGGGGATTAACCTTACAGAAGCTATAAATTCAACCGCCGAGATTATGAATTATATAATTTCACTTGCTATGGAAAATGACTGGAATCTTGAAAAATTGTATGTGATAATCATTTTTAATTTTAAATATTGTTTACCGTTTTAATTGATGGAAGGTAAAACTGTCATAAGGAGAGTATTTTTTAGGTGACGTGAAATATTGCTGTGGAAATAGATTTATTAACTAGAATGTTGTGTTAATGGTAGTTCTCAAGTGATGTTTAATGTTCCTGTGGAGATAAGGATATGAAAATGATTTTTGGGAAAGTCTTCGTGGTAATTATTTCTCATTGAATATATCCCGTGTCGAAATTTCCCTGGGTGGCCCCAATACAACAAGGTTTCAGGTCCAATCCCGGCCGGGCTACCCCTGGCTGGGTTTTATTTACAGGAACCAGGCGGGAACTGGCTGGGCTAAATTTTTCTCGAATCATGCAGTCCGGAGCTGGTCGGTTACTGGCCGGGCCAACCCTGGTTATAAAGGGTTTTTCAATAGGCACGCTATAAAAGTAGACCGATAGTGACAGCAAACGACGCAATTCTTTTCCACGCTCTTTTGACATTTCTCTTCAGTAAGGTTTGCCATTTCATCACGGAAAGATATACAATCCAACAACGAGTCGAAATTACTAAAATTTACTACCGAAATTCGGAGTCAACGGCCTCAACTTTAAAAGCGCTACGTCCAATTTATGGTCGTCATAATCGTCCTGCCAGATCAACAATTGAGCGTCTAGTGGAAAAATTTGAATCCACAGGTACAGTGCAAAATGTTCCCGTGCCAGTGAGACAAAGAAGTGCCCGTAGTCTCGAGAATATTGCTGCCGCTAGCGCATCAATTGAGGAAGACCCAAATCAGTCTCTCACACGTCGTTCTCAAGCGTTGGGCTTATCTATGACGTCGTTGTGGCGTATTATTTGAAAAGATCTTGGCCTACATCCTTACAAGATCAAATTGACGCAAGAACTGAAGCCGCTTGACCACCAGAAGCGACGTATGTTCGTCAATTAGGCTGAACAACAACCTGAAAATGATCTGGATTTTCATCGAAAAATCATCTTCAGCGATGAGGCTCATTTCTCGCTGAATGGCTTCGTCAATAAGCAAAATATGCGTTATTGGTCAGGCAGCAATCCACACGAACTCCACGAGTCACCATCATCCCGAAAAAATTACGGTTTGGTGCGGTTTATGGGCCGGCGGCGTCATTTGACCGTACTTCTTCCGTGATGATCAAAACCGGCACGTTACTGTGAATGGGAATCGCTACCGCTCAATGATAACCGAATATTTTTGGCCCGAATTGGATGATATGGACTTGGACAATATGTGGTTTCAACAGGACGGCGCCACAAGCCACACAGCGAATGTCACAATCGATTCATTGAAAACCAAGTTTGGTACAAGTCAAGTCTGTGGTCTATGCCAACAAGCCAGCGACGATTGATGAACTTCGTACGAATATCGAACGTGAAATTGCAGCAGTATCGGCCGAATTATGCTTGACAACCGTCGAAAATTGGGTTCAGCGTCTGGACTTGTGCAAGCGTGCCCGTGGTGGCCATGCAGAATAAATCGAGTTCCATACATAATGGCATCGAATGTACTTTCACATGAATAAAGAATTTCAGTTATATCCAAAACCGTTTTTGTTTTATTTAAAAAAAACTTTTGTGGCGCTCTTTTTGAAAAACACTTTATCTTATGGTCAGGTGCCGGCCGAGCACTTGTCAGGTTAATGTTTTTGTAGAAATTACACATTTTTTAAGAGCCATGATATTATTAAAGACGAAATTATAGATGCTAGATGAATTATCATTTGAAAAATATAATTTAAACATTTATTAGATCAGTAAAACAGTAAATTAGCTTTTCTAAATTCCTTAAAAAAGCACTACATTTTTTCGAATGATTTAACTTCTTAAATTAAACTGTTGTCGATTCTGCTATGTGCAACAAAATAAATGTTACAATTTTTATAAACTTCTCTATTTTCAGACAATGTTTAGTCTGTATACTTTCAAATTTACCGCCATATACGAGTACAGAGCCTACTGCGTCTGGCGTCTGCATAGAAACTCAGTAAATTACTGTTTCGCATCTGGAACAAGGATGCTCCTTGCACTCACGTCGCATCGCCTCGTCTCTTTGAAGTTCGCAAATGAAATCGAGACTCGCGATTAAAATCAATCTTATTTCATTAATTACTTTCAAAACCCCACTCAGTGCGCGAATAATTATTATTTAAAATTAAAATACACCGTTATCTATACAGTTTTTCTTCCTTCCTTCCTAACCTTAAATCACCACATGTTTCTAAATTGCTACAAGATTCTATCATCAGGGATTGAAATACTACTCCAATTTTTTTGCCAGAATTGGTTCACTTCTCCTTCTTCTTCTTTATTCATAATGTGTCCCTTAAGGGTTTACATGACTTCAATTCCTTACAATCTTTCGACTTATATCTATATATTTTTTTCAATCTTACTTTCTTTCTATATATCAAATTGTTTACAACTGTTTACATAAGTCTTATATCTAGTTCCTTATCTCTATTTCCTGCGACAGCGCAATTTACGACTTATTAGCAAACGAGTGAGCGAGCGAACGAATTTAAGCGACATCCGTTTTCTTTTTTTCACTTTTTTGTACCTCCATTCGCCTTTTTTCCACATGTATTTTTTCAATATCTCTCATTCGTTCCCTTAGCACCCTCCAACTCCTTGATCCATTCTTCTGCTAATCAATCATCCCCCCATCTGTGTATTAATTGTTTTTCCCTTTCCCTTTTTCCCAATTCTTCATAGTTCACTCGAGTCCCGTCTTCTATTTCTCTATCATTAAAGAACTCCCTCCTTTCTTCTTCCCATCACTTCAATTTGATCGCCCTCTCTCTTCTCTCTTCTACCACCATCAAACACTTTCTCGCCAACTCCCCGCCCTTTCCCTCCATCAGCTTCGTCTCAAATTTCCATGCCCTCTTTCCCGCTCTAATACTTAACTTATCTCATTGCGCTTCTTCTCTCGCTATATATCCTGGCGTCCTCCAATCTGCCCCTAGTTTCCACCTTATATACCTTTCTTATAAACTCTCAATATCTTTCCTTTCTTTTCACACCCATATCTGCTCCATACCCTAATGCCAGCCATACCAGCGTATCAAATAACCACATTCTTCTTCTCTAATTTTTTTAATCCCTTCATTTTTGTTGGTGCACTCTAATCCTATTTTTATTTCTTCTAGCATTTTCTCCATCTCCTCGTCCACATTTCCCTCCCCCATTTTGTTATTTCTGACCTTTTCTCTAAACTGTTCTTTCCTTCCCTTGACTAATCCCCTTTTCCTACACTTTTTACATTTGCTCCTCTTTTATTCATATTGCTATTGCTTTTTTGTCCCTCTAATATCACTATTAAGGGAAAGTAATCCGATTGAATATAATCACCTACCTCTAATTTCTTAACCTTCTCTCTTAACTCATCATTCACTATAGCATAATAAATTACCGTTCCCCTTTCACCTCCTGAGCGTGTGTATTCTCCTTTCTCATCTCCTTCCATACTTCCGTTTAATATATACTATCCCAACTCCTCCAAGCTCTTCAACAAGTTGTTTTTCTACCACATTTACTACCTGATCTTTTGATTTTCTTCCACTCTTTTTTCGCCATTACCTTCCTCCTCTGTCACCTATTCTCGCATTGAAATCTCCACCTATTATCAACCTACTCTCTTCTTTGTTTTCGTTGATCATTTCATTCATCTCCTCTGCTTTTTCTTGCATGTCACCATTCACATAAACCCCCACTACCTTCCACTTCTCTCCTCCTATCATTTCCTCTTCTACTAAAAATCTTTCTTTTTGTTCTTTCCTGTCTTTCTTATCTTTCCCTGTCATACATTCACTCTTTACTCCCATCACCATTCCTTCCATTGCTCTGCCCTTTTTATTCTTCCTCTTTGCATTTTGCACTTGCTATTTGCAATCTCTTGGTAACCTTTCCCTGACTCTTTCCTATCCCTTTTCATCTATCTACGTCTTCCTCATTATGACTGCATCCCATTGTGACAAATTTCTCATAAACTCCCTATCCTTTCTCTCAAATTCTGCTATATTCCAGTAACAAATATTCCTTTCTTCCCTACTTTCGTTTCTCATCTTTTTTTCCTTCCTACTATTTCTTATTTTCCTATCTCCTGTTCCTTCCTCTCCTAGTTTGTCTTTGTCATCACCTCCCTCTTATGTTCCCATTTATTTAATTTCACGAGTACCATTCTCTACCCTCTTCGCTCTTCCCTTCCTACATTTGACATTTCTTCTATCTCTACCTTAGGACCAATCCTTTTTAGTACTTCGCCCACCCCTTCCTTGAGCTTTTTCTCCTCTAATCGTATACCTTTTATCACTATGTTTAATTTTCATTCTTTCCTCACTTTCTTTTCTATTCTTTGTGCTGTTTTTCTTAGCCTTTCCATCTCCTTATATTCCCGCCTAATTTCCTGCTTTAATTCCTCTCCCCTTTTCTCCTGCTTTTCTTCATAAATACCCATTACCTCTATCATCACTTCGCGAATTTCCTTTAGTTTTTCCTCTTTCATCGTAACTTCACTTTCATCTCCGCTTCCGTCAGCCCCCTTAATATTATTACTCTTCCCTACCAAACTCTGCTTTTCCGGCGGCGATCTAAACATTTTTTTGATATTTCACGCTCGCCCCGATATCTTCCTTCTCTTCTGTGCTTTCCCTCTCCCCTCTCTTCCTTTTGATAAAAGCCTCAATTGAACCTACGCTTTTTGCTCTTAATCTTTCCTTTTCTATAGTTTTCTTATACTTCCCCTTTGCCATCCTTTCCTTGATCTCCTCTTTCGGCGTACTGAACACTTGCTACTTTAGATCTGTTTCTTCCGCGGAGATATTCGCTACGCTAGCCACGAATCAAATTCAAACTCTCCCGCCTTCTATACTTCCCTGCCTATATCTACCGTCGCGATGTAGTACCTGTCTCGACTTTCTTTGTCGCTACCCAACCCAGGTAATACCAAACCGATCAACGCAGTCCTCTCACCCTGTCAAAAATCTCCAAACAAACTTCCACACAAATCTGTCTCGATCCTCCAAAATATCTACCTCCCCTTTTCAATCTCACAATCCCTCAATTAATCTCTCACATTCACAAAAATTTTAATCAAAAAAATGTGTGAATGAGCAATTATACATCAAATATTCAAAAGTAAACAATTTGAAACTGAATCGTTTGAAATAGAAAGCCTTGAATGTTAAACATTTCAGAGTGCAACATTTAAACTTTTAACGTTACAATTGTCATTGTCACGTTAAGCAACATTTGAAAATTATTAATTTGAAAGGGCCAAAATTGAAGAAAATAACATTAATTTTGGTATTTAATTTCTTTCGAATTGCAAGAGGAAGTTTTTTAGGTTTACATTTTTATTGCATGGAAAAATGTGAAATATTGTATTTTCAACATTTTTATCAACCCTGAAATAGTAAAATTCTAATTTTTGTTAAATTGCAAGTACATTTTATATTTGTAAAGTTTTTATTGACATGCAAGAGATACCGTTTTTTTTTTAATTGGAGGAGGCCATTTTTTTATTTTTAAGATTTTTATTGTGTTCGAGAAAAGAATTGTTTATTTTCGTTTTTTTGTCTGAATCAGAAGAGGATAATTAAAAAATATCGAAAATTCTACTTTTTATTAACTTTGCAGTAGATTTTATATTTGTAAAGTTTTTATTGAGTTGGAAGTGATAAAGTTTTTTTTAATTGGAAGAGGCCATTTTTTTTTATTTTCAAGACTTTTATTGTATTTGAAGAAAGAAGTTTTATTTAAAATTTTTCTGAATTAGAAGAGGATAATTGAAAAATATATACTGTCATTGAGTCGGAGGGGAGGAAGTGTTGATTTTCAATTTTTTCTTAATTTAAAAAAGGGATTTTTTTATTGTTATGGTTGTTATAGAACTGGAAGGAAGGAAATTCGGTTTTTAGATTTTTTCTAAATAGGAACAGGCACTCATTTTTGGATATAGTTAGATGACATCTTTGCTGTTTTTTGAAAGATATGGTTTTTTTAATTGAACCAACTATTATAACAGTAAAGGCAATTTTTTAATTGACATGAGGGTCGATCGTATTCATTTGTTTTGTGTGCTACAAATAAATTAAAAGATATTAATTTATTTTTGGATAAAAATACAAATTAGATTTTTCATCTTTTATACCGAAATGATTCACTGGATTTATCAGCACGGCTATGTGAATCAGTCGTGCCTTATACATTTTAATTGATCTAAATTCATTGCAATCTATATTTTCCAAAGAAACTTTTTTTATGACGTTTTTATTGAGTTGGAAGAGGGACATGTTTCATTTCGTGTTTCGTTCTTCACATTTTCATTGCGAGTTGAAATTAAGGATTAGTTTTAATTTAGAAAATTTAAAACGAAAGCGCGGAATCATATTTTTTAATCAGAGATCTTTGAACGATTCAATTTATCAAAGTGTGAAGGTTAAGTTTTACAGTTTAATTGCACTTAATTGAAAATTTTCAATTAAAAATTGTTAAAAGCTTCTATTTTATATGTGTCAATTATTGAGAGTTTAAAAAAATTTCAAAATTAAATTTTGTTTAAACTCTAATTTAAATTTCACTAGTTACGAACATTTTTGTACCACAAACGCACGCACGATTGAAGAGTCGGTCAGATGGTGTGATCGTCGGGAGCTCGGCTGTGGACGAAATAGCTCGGAAACCTTCGGGCTTTTTCAGTATAGTCTTTTAGAATTCTCGCAAAACCCGGTTGTAGATATTACTAGCGGCACCCATTTCAATACACATTCTTATTTAAGAATGCTACATTTTCGTACATTTCTTACAAAATTTACTTAAAATTCTTACTTTTGACAATATTTTTTACAAAACTTGTTATTGACCATTATCACTTTTTAACACTCACCATTTTCAAACAGTAAATAAAATTTTTTCTAAACGTGAATACTAATTTTTTCTCGCTCATGTTTATAATAATACATAAAGAAATACCATCATGTGTAATTATAGTAGAAATCTTTATAGCCGTAACCCGATTATTCCTATATTCTTACATTTTATTTTAATTATACTTATAGAATGAACCAAATATTGATATCAAAAGTCTATCCATGTAAGGGCTTTTTTATGTTGCTTAATTCGAATTTGAGATCGTATTTACAAAATTCAAGATGGCAAATGACAAATGGCGCCCCCTATGTACCATAGAAGTGTTGCTTCACCTTAACTAAAATCAATCATCAGGAGTAATTCCGTGCTAGTAAAAATCATAATTAAATGTGAATTTTTAGTCATCCACAATGTTTGCTTTATCGTAAATTCATTAGCCTCTTTTAAAAATACATTTTCATCGGAGAAAAGAAACATATACTCGTACGTTATACGGTACATCGAATTGTAAGCACGACAGAAAAACAAAAGCCTCTCAGTAGTTTAAATAGTCGGCTAACGCGATCTCCGCCTTGGCACATTGAGCAGATATGCAATAAAGTTCTATACCGGTACATTGTTAAATAAGGTTATTGTACATTTTTACATTGTCAGTACATTCTTCATTACATTTTTATTACGTTATTACATTGTTATTTATATTGTACCCCACAAGACGTTGGAACGGGGTAGGTGTTTGAATAACGCTATTTCTGGGACCAGTCAAAGGGCTGCCTTCCCGCCCCACGAAGCGTTGAAAAGGGGGAGGGGCTTGACCTAAATGATTTCTGTGACCGGAAAAAGGACTGCCTTCCTACCCCACGAGACTTTGTAAAGGGCCACAGGTTTGACCCCTTATAACAAAATAACTATTAAATCACATAACCTTATTCTTAGATGTCTGACAGTCCCTTTGATATGCCAAAAATGTGTTTTTTACTGGTAACGGCAGAGAAATTTATTGTTGGTGCCGGCAGGGAACTTTTTTGTCGATACCCGCCGTCTATCTATTCCGTTATATATTACCCTGTTTATAATTCTTCCGTTGCATTGACTAGTGTCCCCAATATTTGTTCTTACGTTCCTCATGCTCCTCAACTTAACAATCCATCTTGACAGGAAAAAATAAACATTTTTTTCAGGATAATAATGATCTGTTTTGAATCTATTTTGACAAATTCTGGAATGATAAATACAGTGGTGTCATATCATTGATTCATTTCTTTTTATATATATAAAAATTTATATATACAAAATGTCTATAAATCCCAAAAGCATTTTAAAGCTATTAACAATAACATTCGACCAAACTCAATATGATTTAGAATCTTTCATAACTCAGGATAAAAGAGCTTTAAGTTTGCAACTAGAAGTTCTTATAAAAAATGCAATTGATTTTCTGTTTATTGAGAGTTATGATGTTTCGCATTTCAAAAATGTTAATAAGATTTCGGATCCAGTTCCAGTTAAAGGCAGTGATAATAGTGACAGGTTCTAGGTTAAAGCAAATTTACATTTTTATTTCGACCAATCTGCAGATGTAGAAATCGATTGAAGAATATAAAAACAAGCTGTGGAATATTGGATGTCCGGGAGTAACGTAAATCAAAATTTGAATCTGTAGAAGTAAGGTTCGAGCGACTGAATTCAAAGCGACAACTGTATTAATGGGATAAACAGATTTCCAACAAAGGAACTAGATTGGAAAAGGTGAAGAAAATTGCCGAATATGCATTAAATCAATTCAAAGTAGTTGTTCAGAAATAAATGGCGGTGCATGATTTGAACATTTGGAGGTGGCTCTAAAATCTGGAGATGCAGTTTTTTTTATCGTAGAATCTATTTAAAGATTCTGCTTAGTAGGCATACGAATTTAAACAAAAGCATCGAATTGTTTCAAGAAATATTAAAATATTCGTCCCGCCAAAGTCAATTATACAGGACGACAAACCGCCTAAGCCTGCAACATAAGAGGAACTCGTTGTACCTTATGCTTTTGAGGTCGCTGAAACCGAATTCAGTTTCTGTTTGACGCCATCAGGTCATTATCAAGGTCAGTTGAAGGTCAAACCCACCAAATTAATCGCTTACTAACTAAATCAGGGTAACTTTAGGTTTAAGTGGTCGCTGAATTCGAATCCGGTGTCCTTTTGACACCAGCAGGTCAGTGTCCAGGTAAGTTTAAGGTCAAACCTACTAAATTCATCGCCAATCACCTGAATCAGGATACCTTTAGGTTTAAGTGGTCGCTGAATATAAATCCGGTGTCTGTTTGACGCTATCAGGTCAATATGAACGTCAGTTCCAGCTCAAACCCACAAAATTCATCGCTAACCAACTAAATCAGAATACTTTTAGGTTTAGGTGGATATCTTGAGATGAGGGTTAAGATATTTTAATGGTCAAACTTGAAAAAACCTGAAGAGTTTTTATGTGGGTTCTGTGCAGGTTAGAATTTGTAACCTTGTCGCCATTCAAGAATGCTATAGTATCAGGTACTTTTAGAATTAATTTAATTTAAACTCGTTTAATACAGCGTAAGAAACGCTTTGAATTTAGTTGAAGTGGTTTCAGCGTTACCTATTCTGAACTACGTAGAGGTACCACTTATTTCAGAACTTGTGTCAAAGTCCTTCTGTTTTTGGGTATAATGTATCTACCTCATACGACACAAAATGTGTCTCGAGTATCACAAGGTGATTCAAAGAGATATTTCCAAGAAATTAAACTAATTAAAATTTATAACAAATATATACAATCTTCAGTAAGCCTACTTTTGAACAAACTTAATTCTAAAAAAGATTGAACGCAAAATTAAATCTAGCACTGAGACTAGTCTTAGTCTATATACAAAATTAAGAAAAGTTGCCTCAAATGATAAATTTTTACTACGCAAAATAGATTTCTACGATGAATACTGTATACAATTTTACTAGTGATGTTTAATATTAATATCACCAAAAATGTAGAGGAAGATGCCTCTGTAAACGCTTTAACTAAAGCTATTTTTTCTAAATGTTTTCAACAATACCATGAGAATTTTTTATGTTAAATTTTTGAGCATAATTAATAAAATCTTAAAATAGGTGGTGAAAACAATGTTCTTATTTATGTCATTACTCTAAAATTCAATTACGGCCGTAGCTTACTTTTGTAATAATTTATATAAACCCTGGCGGACCGAATCAGTGATCCCAGATCTGAAACGAGATGCGTTCCAACACTATGACAGGGCTATGTCCGTGTGAATATAGTAGGAGACGCTGTAAATGACTGAGTTGCGCGCGCAACCCATTTCTCCTCTTCTGAATTTGAAAACTCGAAGATGCACGATTGCCGGTCCGAACACTTCGTCGATTGTATTTATATATCTATCTGCTAACAGCTAACTGCTTTGAAATAAATTCAGGAGATTGGGATTTTAATATTTCCAGATTTCGATGCTGACGATTCTCATGATTTGAATAGGTCGTACGCCTCTTGATATGCAATTGTTTGGTTAAAATATCAACTGTACATCTTCTTGGGTTTGAAAGTCGATTATTTCACTAAGAGTTGAACTACTTTGCCAAAAAAATACGTTTTTCTAACAAGGTTTTTTAATTATGATTGAAAATTTAACTATTTGGTTGAAAGTTTAACTCTTGCATTGAAAACTCATATTTTTTGTAGATAATTCGTCTTTTTTACTTTAAAATTAAATAATTTCCTTTAAAAATACATGTATTTTGTTTAAGATTTGTCTTTTTTTGTAGATTATCAATTTTCTTGGTCGAAAATTCATCTAATTGGTCGAAAATTTAACAACTTTGTTTAAAATTACTTTTTTCTTTAAAAAATTGTTTATCTTTATCTGAAAATGTAACTATTATATGATTGATTAAAAATTAATCGCTTATATTGGTTAAGTTGGAAAATCGGTTTTTTTGTATAGAGCATTAATCTTCTTGGTCAAAAATTCACCTTTTTCCTTGAAAATTTAACAATTTTGTTGAATATTCGTTTTTTTGTCTTGTTCAATTCAATTTTTTAGCACAGTTTTTATCTGGAAATTGTACTATTCCATTTTTGTTTGAAACTTTATCCTGTTCATATTATTAGTTAAAACACCAATTATTTGATAGAAAATTAATTTATTTTGCTGAAAAGTAAACTTTTGGATTGAAAATTGATTTATTGTGTAAATTAGATTTTTTTTCCTAAAATTAGAAAAACTGCAAAATAAAGAAATTGCCTTAAGATCGTCCCGATTCCTTTTCTTTTTTTAATTTTTAAAATCTTTTCGAATACTCACTTACAATTAATTTTTCAAACTGAAAAATCATTTTCAATTTTCTTAGCAATCACAACAAGTTTTGTTATTCTTTTTGAATATTTTACAATTCTCAAAAGCTTTTTTTCTAAATCTGCAAAAATCTAAATCGTGTTTCAAATTATTTCAAATAATTTCAAGTTTTAAATTAATATTTAATATTATTCTAAATTAAAATCGCAGCGTTCAAACTTAAAATTTAGCTCATTACAATTTTTGAACAAATCAAGGCTTTTTATTTCTAACCGCTCTGTTCAAATTTTATAGTTTTTAATTGTTGTTTATAATGGCGTGTCCCAGATCTGAATTATTTTTTGTTTCAAAAAATCTCTGATCCAATTCAGAAATACATACAATTGCTTTGAACAAATTTTTAATTCAGAAATATTTCATTTAAACGCTCAATAATTCATACGTATAAAACACAAACTTTTAACACCTTTTAATTTTACAATATTTTAAATTAAATTATTTTAAAATACGAAATAACCGTTTAAAAATGTTTATGACTTTAACATTTGAGAGATTTCTGGTTGAAAAATACAAATTACGCTATTATTTTAAAGGTTCAAAATGATAATAATTCAAAAAAATTTCAGTTCGTAACGTTAAAAATTGAACGATTAAATTAATTTTTTAACTAATAACTTTTTTAAATAAAAGTTACATTGTTTTTATTGTAAGTTGTTCCAGATTAATATTTTTGCATTGTTATTTAGAGATAAAAATTTTAGTTCGCCAATTGAAAATGTTAGAAATTAACTTACTATCAAAATAATCGAATTTTCAACTAAAAAAAAAGAGAATAACAAATTTCCAACAAAATAATTACATTTTCTACTAAAATGATAAATCTTCTACAACAAAAGAAGTTTTAATTTTTTATTAAAAACAGTTGAACCTTTAAAATAATAGCGTAATTTGTATTTTTTAACCAGAAATCTCTCAAATGTTAAAGTCATAAAAATTTTTAAACGGTTATTCCGTATTTTAAAATAATTTAATTTAAAAAATTGTAAAATTAAAAGGTGTTAAAAGTTTGTGTTTTATACGTATGAATTATTGAGCGTTTAAATAAAATATTTCTGAATTAAAAATTTTTTTCAAATCAATTGTATGTATTTCTGAATTGGATCAGAGATTTTTGAAAAAAAAAATAATTCAGATCTGGGACAAGCCATTATAAACAACAATTAAAAACTATACAAATATGAACAGAGTGGTTAGAAATAAAAAACCTTGATTCGTTAAAATTGTAATGAGCTAAATTTTAAGTTTGAACGCTACAATTTTAATTTAGAATAATATTCAAAATTAATTTAAAACTTGAAATAATTTGAAACACGATGTAGATTTTTGCAGATTAAAAAAAAATCTTTTGAGAATTGTAAAATATTCAAAAAGAATAACAAAAAGTGTTGTGATTGCTAAGAAAATTGAATATGATTTTTTAGTTTGAAAAATTAATTTTAAGTGAGTATTTGAAAAGATTTTAAAAATTAAAAAAAAAAGGAATTAGGACGATTTTAAGGCAATTTTTTATCTTGCAGTTTTTTTAATTTAAGGAAAAAATCTAATTAACACAATAAAACTAATTTTCAACCCAAAAGTTTACTTTTCAAACAAATAAATTGATTTTCTATCAAATAATTGGGTTTTCACTAATAAAATGTACAGGATAAAGTTTCAAACAAAAATGGAATAGTACAATTTCCAGATAAAAACTGCGCTAAAAAATTGAATTGAACAAGACAAAAAAAAACGAATTTTCAACAAAATTGTTAAATTTTCAAGGGAAAAGATGAATTTTTGACCAAGAAGATTAATGTTCTATGCAAAAAAAACGATTTTCCAACTTAAGCAATATAAACGATTAATTTTTAATCAATCATATAATAGTTACATTTTCAGATAAGGTCAATTTCCAACAAAATACAT
>NC_046657.1:137154827-137157989 GCF_010883055.1 Belonocnema kinseyi | reverse complement strand
GCAATCGTGCATCTTCGAGTTTTTAAATTCAGAAGAAGAGAAATGGGTTGCGCGCGCAACTCAGTCATTTACAGCGTCTCCTACTATATTCACACGGACATATCTCTTTCATAGTGTTTGACCGCATCTCGTTTCAGATCTGGGATCACTGGACCGAATGACCACAATAGACACTATACAGCGTATCCTCATAGTATGCACATAGTGTCGCTCCCGTATGACACAACAAAACTAAAAAAAAACAACAGAAAAATGGGCATTTGTGTTGTTGAAACTTGGATCATACGTTAAATTCTCCATTAGAATATCATGGAGTAATCGCAATAGTTTTTTTTTTGCAACCGTAAAAAGTTTTTAAAAATATAACATCTATAACGCCTGTCGACTGCAACACTTCAAGCACAGCAGCTGTAAGTAGCAGTCAACAGGCGTTATAGGTTATAGTTTGGTTATGGTATTGTTGAAAATATTGAGAAAAAGTAGCTTTAGTTGAAGCGTTTACAGAGGAATACTTCTCTACATTGTTGGTCATATTAATATTATACATCACTAAGAAATTTTTATACAGTATTCATCGTAAAAATCTATTTTGCGTTGTAAAAATTTCGCATTAGGGGCAACTTATCTTAAATTTGTACATAGTTTCAAACAAATCTAAGTGCTAGATTTATATTTGCGTTCAATCTTTTTAAAATTAAGTTGGTTCATAATTAGCTTTACTGAAGATTGTATCCGGTATAAATTTGAATCAGATTCCTTTTCTGGAAATATTCCTTTAAACCACCTTGTCTCCGTTACCATGCCACCTTGTAATAGTCGAGACACATTTTTGTGTCGTAAGTGGTAGATACATTATACCAAAAATAGAAGATCTTTAATAAATGCTGTAAAAAATATGTACATTAATTGGTATAGTGGCGCAAAAGAAAGTCTTGACTACTCTTGGATTCCTCATATCATTTGTACGACTTGTCTAAGTTACATTAGCAGACATTGCAAAGACAACAAAAAAAAAACCTTGCATCTCTCTGCCTATAATTTGGCGTGTACTTTCAAGTCATGAAACGGATTGTTACTTTTGCTTATGCAGGACTGACGGTTTTAATTCAAAGAAATTACATACTTTGATTTACCCTGTAATTGATTCAGTTACGTATCCAGTATATACCAGCAACATTGAAAGAGATAGTTTTATGGAAACAAATCAATGCAACAATCAGGACAATGTGGGGAGGGCATTGAAGAGTCAGGGAATCAAGTAGGTAGAGTAGATGATCTAGAGAAAGAGTCCGAATCCGATAGTGAAATTAAAAAAAGGATACTTTAACCAAGAAGAACTAAGCGATCTGGTTCTAGATCTAGGTGTTTTTAAGGAAAGTGAAGAACTCCTAGGATCAAGACTGAAAGAAAAAAATTTTTTAGCACCTAACACTAAGATTATCTTTCACCGTGATCAAGATCGACCTTTTAGAAAAAAATTTTCTTCAGTAGGAAACTTAGTATATTGTGATAATGTGAAGAGATTAGATGTAAAATGTGAAAGCATACCTTATAATGCTAACGAGTGGCGACTATTCATAGATTCGTCTACAAGAAGTTTAAAAGTTGATTTGTTGAATAATGGTAATAAATATGCAGCTCTGCTAGTTGCACACTCTGTTGCACTCGGCGCAAAATACGAGACTCTTCAGTTTCTTCTCAATAAATTTAATTAAAATAGCCACAAATGGCAGCTCTGTGGTGATTTAAAAATTATAACAACAATTCTGGGACTAAAGAGAGTATTTATAAAACACCAGTGTTTTATATGCGAATGGAATAGCCAAGCTCGTGAGCAGCATTATGTGAAAAAATTGGACTCTTTGAGAAAATCTTAATCCAGGATCACAGCTACAAAATACAGCCTTAAATTTCTGCACGTGTTGTTTTGTTATCACCCTTATTTATTGTTTTTCAAAAAACAAAAGATTGTAAGTTTGGAGCATAGGTGCAGAAAAACCTGTTCAATTCCGGCAATGTCCTTGTTTTAGCTTCAAATTCAGGTAAGTTAAGGTCTGCCCTCGTGAAGATGTGGTTCCAAAAAGTTCTCCTCTCATCAGCGAACGATATAAGTTTACTTTCAATAGATTAGTGGATTGGTCAGAATTCGCAAACATTTTAGTAGACGAAGCTGTTATGAGATGCGCATAGTACACAAAATTTTTGTACATGAAGCAGTTCTTCACTGATTACCATTTTTGCAACCGTTATTCCGAATGATGGAGAAAATTGTCATATATTGTGCTTTGACTTTGTATATGACACAATTTTGCATCATAGCTTGCAAAAAGCATAATTGCGTAATTTTCTGCGTTAAGTTATTTCATATCAAATAAAGTATTTGGAGAAATGAAGAAAACATGATTCTAATTTTCTTTTACTTGAAACGACGAAAATATTTTTAAAAAATAAGAAAGAGAACAAAAAGAAAAAGTTGGAATAGATGCTTGCCACCTCCTCGCTGTTCATCTCTGGGTTTGGCGAAGAGCAAGGTGCAAATTTGTTAACACCATAACTCTCGACTAATAATCGTTACTAATGATTAATCATATTTGGCAATTGTGACAGCTTGATTTTAGTATCCGCATCACTCGACTAATTCTAGCTTAAGTGAAGCATCACTCCTATGACATGGAGGGATGCGCTATTTTTCATTCGCTATCCATAATTTTGTGACTATGATCTCAAATTTTAATCTAGCAACATCGAGAATCCCTTTAGAAACTTTTGGCTTTCAAATTATACGATTGATTTAAGTTCAAACATAAAAACCACCCTTCACGCTTGAAGTGATAGGCGCTGTTTTTGGTCATAAGGACAACCGCAGGATTTCGCCGGGAGCGGGTGCTAATCTGAAAAATTACACCCGCTTCCAGCGAAATCGCGGTAAAATTTCAGCCACAACCACGTCTCACAACCGTGAGAAAGGTGGTAACAGTCTGTAAAGGAATCAATAAGACTATCCAGCAATATCCTCGTGCACCCTAAGAAGACGGTGCGACCCAAGGACGACCGCCTTTAGCATTTTTCCCGCAAGTGTTCTAGCATATTGTTGACACGCAGGGACGCTTTTTAGGCTATTAGCAAGTGAAAGCTTGGCACCTCCAAGAGCGCCGATGATAA
>NC_046657.1:137153479-137154727 GCF_010883055.1 Belonocnema kinseyi | reverse complement strand
AACCTCAAAAAATGGCTTGACGGTAAGAGATTTGCGGACAATGAAGAAGTAATCGAAGCTGTAAATGGGTATTTTGAGGAGCTTGACGAATCATTCTATAGATATGGCATTACTAGACCAGAACACCGCTATGAGAAATGTATCAGCCTTGGAGGAGATTATATTGAGAAATAAAAAAAAAAAATTCTTAAAAACGTTGTTTTTCTTGGTCAGGCCGGAAACTCATCAATCCACCCTCGTAAGTCTCTCCAGCGCAAAGATGTCGTATGGCGCTTCTATCAACGAGCTCAGGATCTTCAGGGATGCCATTAAGTTTTCCTCCCTTCAAATAAACCTTGGCGCATTTGTCTAACCCAAATTCCATTCCAATTTCCTTAGTATATCGTTCAACAATCCCCACAGCTAGATGAAGTTGCTCTCTGTTTTTAGCATAGATCTTAAGATCGTCCATGTAAATTACATGAGTGACCTTGTACTTTCGATCCTGCAGGTTTGCCGCACAAGTACCCGTCGGAATGGCGCAGTGCTAGAGATAGTGGCAATAATGTAAGGCAAAAGATGAGTGGGCTCATGGTGTCGCCCTGAAAGACACCTCTCTGAAACGTGACCTTGTTAGTTGTCACACGAGTTTTGCCAGATGAGATAGTAAATCTGGTTTTTCAAAGCGGCATCAATCTCTCTATGCGCCCAACTGTTTGAGGATGAATCTTTAAGATTTCCAAAAGACAGATGATAAGTCTATGGGATGTAGAATCGAAAGGTTTCCGATAATCAATCCAGGCCATCGATAGGTCACGCTGGTAGAATGCTGCATCTTTGCAGACACATCTATCGATGAGCAGGTTCTCCCGACATCCGGCTACGCCTTTCTTTGAGCCTCGTTGTTCATACATTTCTTGCCACACAGGTTCAATTGCCCGAACAATCCTATCATTTAGGATAGCTGTGAATATCTTATAAAGCGTGTTCAGACAAGTTATTGGCCTGTAGTTCTTTGGGTCAGCTAAGTAGCCTATTTTCGGCAGGAGTATTGTGCGCCCTTTCACTAACCACTCTGGAATCGGCTCTTCCGACTTCAAATTTGAGGTGAAAATACGGGCCAAATGCTGATGGGTTGAAAAAAACTTCTTCCACCAGAAGGTTTTAATACAATCTGGTCCCGGTGCGGAATAGTTCTTCATCCCTCTAAATACTTTTTTCACCTCCTCGGTAGTGATGGGTGGGCATTCTTTATCAGGTGTTATGAGG
>NC_046657.1:137150504-137153379 GCF_010883055.1 Belonocnema kinseyi | reverse complement strand
GACTTTTTTACTGTTGAAGAGAATTTTGGTTTCCTCGCAGTTTCTCTTTGCCCATTGGTATAAATCTTAAGGGGATGAGTATGCGATGTTTTTGCATAACATTTCAAGCTATAATCAGCTGCAAGTCTTTATATTAGTCCCTATGCTATCACCTGCACCTTTGTCATATGATGCACCGTGGAAGTGCCATTCATCCTCTGACGTGAAAACAGTAGCTAACAGTCGCGCGGCCTTAGCTTAGGCGGAGCATTGGTAGAATATAAGTATTCTAATCTATCATCGTCCCGTTTAGAAATCGCCCGATTTCAAACGCAATACCGATCTGGCCCAGATCGGTAGAACTCTGTGGCCCATGCCTGGGCCGGACCGGGCCAGACAAATTTTCTACGGAAACGCCATCACCATGCGCTCGTAGAACTAGTGTTGCTTGATGTTTTCTGATCGTGCAGTGAAATTTGTATACATATTAATCGTTTATAATATTCAATCAATTATTGAAAATGCCTGAGGAGAATAACTTACGTGTTCGGAGGCACCAGACACCAGGCAGTATACCTTGAAACCTGAGCGAGGAAGATGACAGTAAGTAATTACACACTGCGGGCTCATTGAAACCTAACCGCAAATAAATTATTGATTAAATCAATTGTTTTAGGTAAAATTAGTATATTTACCATTACATGAGTCAAATATTATTATATGATGAAATGTTTCAAGTACTTTTTTTAAATTATCATTTAAATACGTAAGGTTTTTCACTTTAATGTAGAGTAAGAATTATAAAATATTTTGATAAAGAATGGATTGCCGTATATGCAACATTTTATTATTTTTCGATTTTGAGAATAAAATATGTGATACAATCGAATCTGTCATGGAAGCTTTGATGCTCTATTAATAATAAATTCATTACAAAAATACATTAATAAGAAAAATTTTCATCGCATGCATTTCAGAATCAAGCAGTACAATCAAAGTGCCAATTGCGCAGGGCTTCCAACAAGAGCTACTTACTCAACTGCGCATAATTAAAATAACCAGAAATATTTAATTTAAAAATTTCATTTCTTTTTAAAAGTTGTTTTATCTATATTGCTGCTTAACATAATTAAAAAAGTAAAACGATCTAATAAATGATAGCTGAATTTTTTAGTGAAAATATTATCTACAAACACCCTCTCGAATTTTTCAAGAAGTAATGCAACTGACAGAAAATTTAATTTTTTTACAGAAAAATGTTAATAAATCGTAAATTATAGGTCATTTGCCGATGATTTTCGTTCTTTAAGTGACAACTGATTTTCTTTAGAAACACTCGAAAATGTCAAGTTGTGGGTTATTAACCATTTTTTTCATAAAAAACAAACCTTTTCCTCAAAACTGATAACATCTTACGTTTCCAAAAGTATAATTAAATTATGTAGCATGAAAACTTTTCTTCACGTGCTTGTAGTACTTTAATTTTAACTTAAAATAACTTAATTGAAAATTCGAAATTTTAAGGTAGTATTCGAAAGGAGAGGATCATTCGACAGTTTCAAGTTTACTTATATTAAATCTACGTTCGTATTATAATATACGATACAGTCGCCATTATTCTTGTTTCCTTTTTAATTTGTTTTTTCTCTGACGACTTTTCTACTCCGCTTTTGCTACCAGTGCCTCACTTATCGTTCAATTACTCGAGAACACAAAAAACGCCATAATGAAATTCAAAGAAAAATAAAATGGATTAATATTTGGGAAAATCTCAAATTTATTTTGATTTTCGAAAAGTAAGGTCAAATTGTAACTTCTGTTAAAAATTCTTATAACTAGTTTGACGATTATAAAAAGGTCTAAATGTGGACCCTAATACATTTTAAGTGTATTAGATACCCTATAGTTACACGAAAGCAACTACTAATAATCAGAGACTGAAAGGCCTTTTTTTCGAAAATTAAAAAACTTAGATAAGACGATTTTTGATTCATTATTATTTATCTTCGAATCAAAATATATATCAGGATCACATACATGCGGAGCTTAGGGATCGAGGAAGGTTAAAGCCTGATTAAAGGGACCTCCATGTAGCTACGTTGGCATATACAATCGATCCAGGCTAATTTATAACGAAGATATCCTTCTCAATAAGATCGTTATCGTTGAAACGTGGAGAGCGGAATCAAATATCTCAGGCTTTGTCCAGCGAATGATAATAATTACACATGCAAACGTGACACACTGGATTCGAGAGTCCCGATCAGAAAACGACAAAGATCATGTAGTGCTTAACCGCTAATTAGAATAAACAGTTGGCTGATAGGCATTTGGCTTTCATCGTTGTAGATGTGATAAAAAATACTTTATTTCCCTGGGGGTCTTATTTCGAGCCCCGAGGTTACTTGCAAGTCGTTTGGTCTCCTTTCAGGTTAGTCTCCAACGACACCGATAGGAGTATTCCACCATTTTTATTTGCAAGTAAACGTAAGGAAGTGTATTCGAGACGTGCATGAACCGAAACTGATCTTAAATAGCCGATAAAAAACGTTTACGACTTTGCAAAGAGATTCTGGTCCGTGATAATGGCTTCAGTTATGCATTTCTCGAGAGAAAGTTGGACAATTACTTAAATTGGATTATTTTCAGATTCACACAAAATTGTATGTTTCCTACATTCATGGATGTACATGAATACAGATTTAGAGAAAAAGTGGGAAAGAGAAATTCAAGAAAGGTAGTTTTGGTTCTACACCGATTCAAATAATTAAAAATTTCCTTGGTATATTCATATTATTTAGTAACCCAGACGGAAAAATTATATTTAGTTTATTTATAGTGTGAAATTTTATAGATAATATTTATTTGGTCTTTACAAAAATGTATAAAATAAACG
>NC_046657.1:137143126-137150404 GCF_010883055.1 Belonocnema kinseyi | reverse complement strand
TAATAACACTATTTATAATGAAAAAATGGTTTTCCACACATGCCTATATATTTTTTATGGTATATATTGAAAAATATAAAGTGTAATATTATATGTGATTAAAAGAAGACCTTAAATTTTTGTTACATCAAATGTCGACGTTTTAAAGCCAGAGATAGTATATTGTGCCACAAATGCGGAAAGTAGGCATTTCCAAACGAATGGAAAATGAGTTGGAAGGGACCCGAAGTCGAGCCGGAAACGAACCGAAGATGAGCCGATTTATAATTTTTGGAAATTTATGTTAAAATTACCGAATATGTCTGTGAATTTTCGGTTAATTTTAAAATTACCGGAAATTTCTAAAAATGTAAGGCATCTAAAACTTTTTGGAAGAAATCTAAAAATTCTTAAAACTTCTGAAAATTTATTAAAAATTGCTGAATTTACAAACTGTTCGGAAATTGATGGAAAATTTATAAATTACTGAAAATTTTAGATATCCAAAAATTAAAAGAAATTTTCGATAATTTATCGAGCACACTTTTTATGGGTATAAAGAGAAAGGACGAATTCCTTAGCCAGCTACTTTGGATACAAATTCAAAAAGTCAGAGCATTTTGAAAATGATTGAGGCCATTTTTTTCTAATTCAAAAATTCTATGTAGGGTGGTTCATAGTACTCGAATAGTTGAACTTATCCTTACGACTTTTTTCGATAAAAAGAAAATGGTCAGAGTTGTAGAGGAAGAACTTTCCTTTTTTAATGCCCTACAAGATTTTATCATAACAACTTTTAGTATTTTCTTGAAAAATACAAAATTCAAATTTTGATCGCACAAAAAACAATCAAAAAGTCTATTTTACGGTCAAACTATGTAAAATGCGGAAATATACAAATACACAAAAAAGCGTATTAAAAACTGACCAACAAATACGTTATAAATAGTGTTTTGATTTGACGCTCAGTTATTGTTTTACTCTTCAAAAAAACATTAAAAAATAAAAATATAACATTTTTGACAAATAGCACAAGCTACGAAAAAAATAAATAGTTGAAAATTGTTCATTCAAAACAGAGCTACACATTTTTATCATTCATTTTTTCATAAGACATGTAGTTTTTATTTTAATCGTGAAAAATTAAGTTACACATAAGCAAATTAAATTTGTTGAAAAAAATACATAAGGTACAATAAAATGGTTGGTAAGAAAATTTTTTTAAAATTACAAAAGAAAATTTGCTTTTAACCCTTTTTTTACGATGCACGTGACGAGGATGTATTCGTTAAAGCCAATGGATCTTTAACAAAAGAGAATGCACAATCACTAAATTTTAGTTTCCCTTTAATTTTAAAAGTTCTATGCAAAAATGTGGGAGATGTACAATGATGGAATAAGAATGTGCCCGCATAGCGGACAGATTTTTTCAGTAGAAATCGTGCTATTATTTCAGAATGCAGAATGATTGAATAAAAACCTACCAGTACTTAAAATATTCAATTTTTTATTTTCAAACTGATGGCCACTGAATAACTTCAACTTGTGATTTATATTCAGAATAAACTAATAATTTTCATTGGAATTTCACGTGATGCTTATCACAAGTCGTGATGAAATAATTTCACCGAAAGCTTTTCCCCATAACTTTTGTGCGATGTCCTTTGTTTTTCTAAAATCCTATGTTAATCGCTACCTATCGACTGGTGAACTCCCCTATTTTGTAGAGATCTTATACGCCATTATCCGGAAACGAATCCGTATTCAACTAAAATTTCCGATATCAAGCCACCCAAGGTAATCAGTGCTATTTCCGACCTTCGGAATACGGCGTAAATACTACACCATAGCTGGATTCCGTCAGATACGTTCATTCGTTCCGTGCCAATTAACCTTTTTCTCTTGCGATGTATCCAATCGAGAAGATTGAAAGGGTGACTTCCGCCAACAAACCTCCTATAGTGAAACTCACAGCTGCTAGTGTATTAGGCGCCGGATTAACTGTCGAAGACAACGGGCTAACTGAGCTCTTTCTTTCTTTCGAGGATTTGAAATTAGAAACACTTCTGACAGTGAGAAGGAGTTTTGCTTTCTTTCTTTCTCTTTTTATTTTTATACTATTGGTTCTTAATAATGATTATTATTGATCCTATTTTCTTAAACTCTAAAGAAAACATTTGTGTTTTGATAAATAGGTACCTATGTATCCATTACCATAGAATTTAAATAAATCTTTTTTGGCAAAAAACATTTATTGGCCTACTTGTAAGCAACCTCCAAAGACTTGTACCGAGCTTTACATAGAATAAGTCCCATTCATGCTAATATAATATACTTATCGGTTCATCAGTCGTGATCGTTTCAATTCTCAAGAAAAAATTCATTATCGTTAAAACCTCCATGATTCAAGTCACGATTATTTTAAGCTTGTGCAAGATTCTCTGATTGTAAATCTGGCGATAGGTTTTTCTTTAGAACCTTAATAGCATCGCGCTCGATAATAGGTTACCTCGCGCTTCGCGCTCGGATATTTATTCTTTGCATTTGGAATGCTTGAAAAAACTTTATCAAAAAGATCTCTTTTAGATGGCAGTATTTACATGCGTCTTCATATTCTGAATTGTCTACTTCAGCAAGTCCCAAACTTTTCATGCACTTTCTGGGGAGCGGCAGGGCCGCCTACCTCACATTTTTTCACAATACCCTGTCGCCAAGGGGGGACACTTGACTGCTTCACTGCTTGACACACCATGCTTAACACGAAAGAATTAGAGCCGGTTTAGAAAAATGAAAATGTGTTAAGATGTTAATAAATTAAATTGTAATTAGTTGAATCAATTTCCTAATCCAATTTTAAGGAAATGAAAAGAAAGTTGAGGAAAATCGGTTAATATCTTCAATGCCAGTTGACAGTTCTTGTAATTTTACGTGTTCTTAACCATATGCTTACTTAATCGAAATGTTAACAGATTTCCATCAACTTTTTTTTTAATTTTCTTAAAATTACATCAGGAAAATGATTCAAATATTTCGAATTTAATTGAGCCATATCTTTAGGATTTTAGTTATTAAAACAGCCTTAAATCTCATGACAATGAAAGGGTCCTCATAGCGGGGAGGCTGCCGAGTGGCTGGACCCGGACTGTCTTCCCCCTCGGAGGTTGCCCGGCCCGGGGTGGCATCCCCCTGCCGGCGGCAACCTCATCGGCCGGCGTCACTAGTTTGGGAATCGTTTATAAACAGATTTTGTTGGATTTTTTTTCTCGTAACTTTCGTCGTTTTTCCACACATTTTTTTTTATTTTATTTTTTTTCAACGTTATTTTTCACGAATAAAACAAAAGGTACGCGTCCTATCAAGAAGTGATTCTTAACAAAGTTGTAGATCTTTTTTGGGATAACCATTTTTGTTAGTTCATATTTTTTCATATCCTATATAGTTTGTCTACAAAATGGAATTTTTTATTTTCTATTATTTTTTGTGCAATCAAAATTTGAAACTTCGATTTCTGAAGAAAATCCAAAAATTGGTTATGATAACATTGTAGGGCTTTCGAAAAGAAATAATTTTCTTCTCTTGACTTTTTTTCATACCGTGCGTTTTTCGGCTTCAAATTTTGATTTTCGGTTGAATAAAAAAATTTTGAAAACGCTATAACTCTGAGAATTTTCTTTTTATCGAAAAAAGTCATGAGGATAAATTGTTTGCTCCTTTTAATACTATAAATATCCGTACATAGAATTTTCAAATTCAGAAAAAAGTGGTCTAAAAAATTTTCAAAATGCGCTCACTTTTTGAATTTTTATCAAAAATAGCTGGTTCACGAACTCGTCCTTTCTTTTAGGACCTAAAAAAAGTGTGCTAAGGATTAATTTGCTTCGTTCATTTTTTCGAGAGTTATCGTGTTTACGGACGGACGGACGGACAAACAGACAGACGCCATCGTCAAAACCTGATTTTCGGATTCAGGGGTCTCGAAACGTGGAGATCCGTTGAAAAAGTGTGATGTCAATTTCCGACAATTCTAATACGTTCTCTATCATAAATGATAAGAATGTAAAAATGGAACAAAAATTTAAATCAAGAACTTTAAGAGCTTTACAAATATAAATTATAATAAGATAGAAGCACAAACATTTCGTACACACGTGCATAAAAATCATTGTTTTCGAGGAATCCTCAAATAAAATATTTAACCTCGAACAATGGTTATTATACGCTTAAAACTTCGATACCCTAGAATCTAGATTACATTTTGTGAATTTCTACATGTAGAAGTTTACTGATAATGAATGACTTCAAACAGAAATGAATCAATGCATTTTCAGATAGATCTTTTGTGGCTCAAAAGTACGCTGAATTGCACAGAAATAAACGAAAAGACTTTATTCTGGACAAATTACTAACATATGTTGCTATGAAGGGACAAAGTTAATAATTTTTGTATCTCAATTAGGTAATAGTAAATTATATTATTTCAGTATGATATTTTTTTATTCAGAATAGCAGATATTAACATTTCAGTAGTACAATCAAAAGGTACGAAAAATTAGTGGATGAATTATTAAATTATACAAAAAGGATATAAATAGTATCAGAAATAACATGTGTAACTACATTTTTCTGTAAAATTAGTATTCTGCAAAATTACTCCTGGCAAAGCAATAGAGGGGGGACCGGTGCTGTAACGGTCGATGCGAACCAATGGTTCGCATGGCAGTACCGATTGTAATATTCAATATACTCGTACATTACCGATGGTAATATGAAAAGCATATTACTCCGAAAAATATACTTTCTATTTCGATGAATTATTTTATGTATACTAGGACAGTCTAAACTATACACCATTAATTGTAATGAAATTACAAAAAAATTGTATTCTCGACCAGATAATATCTCCTCAATTGTGCAGTATTTTTTCACCTACAAGAAGAAATTTAGGTCCTTCCACAAATTGACTGAGCGGTGTCAGGCATAGTCCGAAGTGGCACTTCCACTTCGGACTCTGCCTAGTCAAATCGCGAAGTGCCGGACAGGCTCAGGCAAAGTCCAGAGTAAAAAGAAAACCTTTGGGGTTTACTTTTCCCGCTGCACAGTGGGCCGGCTCGGGCATTTACAATAGAAAATAGTCTACAGGTCGCAATTATGAACGGACTTGGAAGTTTTTTTTTAGTAATGATCAGCATTAAATTTTTAAGAAAACTTATTAAGTATATTTATCCATTTTTATTTTCATATAATTATTTATTCAAAGCAAGTTTTTTTCTACAAATAAAATATAAAAATAAGCTCGATGTGTATCATATTTAACGTCGTTTCTTTCTAAATTCGAAATACGCGACGAGTTTCCTCAAATTTTGAGGGCACAAAATTTGTCTTCGAATTTGATTTTCATCGCTTGATTTTCTGCTACATCAGCCATCGTTAAGAATTTTCAAAGCCGTTTTGAGGATAACTAAGTAGGTGCATCAGTCCCTAAATAAAAGGGCTGTGGGAGGGAGGGTATGGGTTAATACAATTTTTTCATTCGTTACGAAACTAATACGAAATTAAAAAGAAGTTTTGTTTTGAAGTGTTATTGCTCAAACATTTTCAAACCAGATATTCAATTCAACTATTTTAATCAAAGACAAATTCTTTATTTTTCATACTAAATCTTAGTAGCATTGTCTAAACAGTGATTTTCGATCTTAATAAATTAATATTTTTATGTTGATAACAATTTTTAAAAACGAAACACCTATTACTGGCTCTTTATTTACTGGAAAGTTGGTTTTTACGATAAAGATTGTAGTTTATCTTTATCTATATAATTTTACAGTTTATCTTTTATAATAGAAGATATTTTACACATATATTGAATAATTTTTTATTAAATAAATCAATGATAAACCATTATGGTCATTAATAATTTCATTATTGTTATTAATAATCAATTTATTACAAATAACAGACTGGTGCCTTGTATGGAATACCTATCTATGAGTTCATATTAAATAATCGGCTTTTCCTGAAAAGGCTTGAATTCGAAAACTATTCACACCTCAGAACAATAAAGATATTGAAAATAAATTATTTAAAAAAAATGTTAGAAAAAAAATGCGTTGAATAAATAATTATATTAAAACAAAAATTGATAAATATACTTGATAAGTTTTCTTACAAATTTAATGCTGATCATTACTAAAAAAAAGACTTCCAAGTCCGTTCACAATTGCGACTTGTAGACTATTTTCTATTGTAAATGCCCGAGCCAGCCGACTGTGCGGCGGGAAAAGTAAACACCAAAGGTTCTCTTTTTACTTCGGACTTTGCCTGAGCCTGTCCGGCACTACGCGATTTGACTAGGCAGAGTCCGAAGTGAAAGTGCCACTTCCGACTTTGCCTGACAACGCTCAGTCAATTCGCGTATAAATACATCATTTTTAGTGACGAGAAATAGATTTACTTTGAGTCTTTGAGAACATCGATAGAGATGCCACTGATACATATAACCTATAAAATTGAAGAATTATTGGGACTACCTAGATGGATCCAGATTTTCAATATCATTTTTCAAAATAATTTAAAATGATTGTGACACTTTTCCGCTGAAAAGTTAGAAATTAAAATTAGAAACATATTTTACTCAATTTGTACTTGGAAATGTTCGAAACCAAATATAGGGCAGAGTGGCTTATGATTTCTATGCGAATTATGGTGAAAATTACAAATAATGGCCATGTTTTTTTATTGTCATACTAGTTTTTTTAGATAAAATAGCTTTCTAATTTTAGAAAAATATTTATTTGATGCAACTTCTGTTTTAAAATACGCTTCAGAACTTCTCATATGATGATTTGTTTCTGTACACTGATACGATCTCGCCTGTGGTTCGCTCAAGAGGGGGGAGAGGAAATGAGACGAGCGTAGTTAAAAGTTAGAGAAGGACAGGAAGGTGTGATATATTGTGAGGGTGGGGGGAGTGAGTGAGACATAAGAAAGGAGTAGACTGATATACTATGTTTGTGGGAGGGGGCAGCAGTGATCCCAGATCTGAAACGAGACGTGGTCCAATACTATGACACGTCTATGTCCGTGTGAATATGGTAGGAGACGATATAAATGCCTGCGCTGCGCGCGCAACCCGTTTCTCCTTTTCTGAATTTAAAAACTCGAAGGTGCACGATTGCCGGTAGGAACACTTCGGCTGTTCTATTTATATTTCTATCTGCTTTGAAATAAAATGAAGAGATTGGGATTTTAATATTTTCAGATTTCGATGCTGGGCTGGCGATTCTCATGATTTGAATACTT
>NC_046657.1:137141771-137143026 GCF_010883055.1 Belonocnema kinseyi | reverse complement strand
ATTAAAATCATAATTTTTGGGTGGAAAATTCGATTATTCACTTAAAGTTGAACTACTTATTAAAAAAATTAATTTTTTCTTATTAAGGATTCATAATTATAGATGAAAATTCAAATATATGCCTTTAAATTAGGTTAAAAATTCAGCTTTTTGTAGATAATACTCTTTTTGAAATGCAATTGTTTGGTTCAAATATGAACTGTACATCTTCTTGGGTTTAAAAGTCGATTATTTCACTAAGAGTTGAAATACTTTGTAAAAAAAAATACTTTTTTTTTTAACAAGGTTTTTCAATTATGGTTGCAAATTTAACTATTTGGTTCAAAGTTTAACTCTTTAATTGAAAACTCATATTTTTCGCTGAGAAAAATCAACTTTTTGTAGATAATTCGTTTTATTGACTTTAAAATTAAATAATTTCGTTGAAAATTCATGTATTTAGTTTGAAATTTGTCTTTTTTGTAGATCATTAATTTTCTTGGTCGAAAATTCATCTGATTGGTTGAAAATTCAACAACTTTGTTGAAAATAAATTTTTTTCGTTAAAAATGATTTATCTTTATCTGAAAATGTAACTATTATAGGATTGATTAAAAATTAATCGTATATATTGGTTAGGTTTGAAATTTTTTTTTATAGAACATTGATCTTCTTGGTCAAAAATTCACCTTTTCCCTTTTTAATTTGAAACACGATTTAGACTTTTGCATCTTTAAAAAAAAACACTTTTTTAGTATTGTACAGTATTTAAAAAGAATAACAAAAATTGTTGTGATTGCTAAGAACATTGAAGATGATTTTTTATTTTGACAAATAACTATTAAGTGAGTATTTGAAAACATTTTAAAAATTAAAAAAAAAATCCGGAAGATTTTAAGGAAATTTTTTTATTTTGCAGTTTTTTAAATTTTAGGAAAAAAAATTAACAAAATATATCAATTTTCAACCCAAAAGTTTACTTTGTAACAAATTAAATTAATTTTCTATCAAATAATTGGTGTTTTAACTAACACAATTTACAGGATGAAGTTTCAATCAAAAATTGAATAGTTCAATTTCCAGATAAAAACAATTAATTTTTAATCAATCCTAGAATAGTTACATTTTCAGATGAGAAAAAAGTAATTTTTAATCGAAAAAATAAATTTTCAACAAAGTTGTTAAATTCTCAACCTATAACATGAATTTTCGACCAAGAAAATCAATGATCTACAAAAAAATACAAAATTCAAACAAAATACATGAATTTTCAACG
>NC_046657.1:137139944-137141671 GCF_010883055.1 Belonocnema kinseyi | reverse complement strand
ATCTGAAAATATTAAAATCCCAATCTCTTCATTTTATTTCAAAGCAGATAGAGATATAAATAGAACAGCCGAAGTGTTTCGACCGGCAATCGTGCACCTTCGTGTTTTAAAATTCAGAAGAGGAGAAATGGGTTGCGCGCGCAACGCAGGCATTTATATCGTCTCCTACCATATTCACACGTGCATAGACGTGTCATAGTTTTGGACCACGTCTCGTTTCAGATCTGGGATCACTGAGGTGCCTTCCTATATGCACTGGGCTAGTTGGCGCGCGAGGCCGCTCCCACTCCGTGCACGCAGCAAATCATCATATGCAAATAATCATGCCTGATCGCTGCTCTCTCAGCGTTACATTACGAAGAGTTTTAACGCGATGTCTTAATCTACATGGTATGAATATAATTTCTGTTGAGAAGTAAAAACAAAGATAAGTGTAACCTAAAAGTATAACCAACATAATGTCGTAATATAAATGTAAAAGAAAAGAACAATCTTAGAATCTAAAAATAAAAATAAAATTGGTGTAATATAATAGAAAATTAAAATAAAAATAAAATTATATTAAAATTAAAATTAAAATTAATAGAAAAATATAATAGAAGATTAGTGGAATATAATAGGAAAAAAGAAATTATAACAATTAATGATTTGTTAATTGGAACGTAAAACTCTGATTATATATAGCGATAGTAACTTTAATATGTACAACGCGAATACTAGCCACTATTTAAATTATATTTACCCGGTTTAGAAGTTGATAAAAGGAAAAAAAAAGATATTATTACTTTTCTTTGATACAATTATGACTACGGATGATTGATCACTTTATCCGTAACGAACTTGTAACAAAGAAAGTGAGATAAAAAATAAAAATGATATTTTCCAAAAATAAAAATGCAGTGTTTGGAATTTTTAAGTACGAGCTAGCATGACTCGTTGTGACGTTCCTGGCGCATCCCATTCCTCGGCTATCACGTGATCCGTGCGTGGTAAGCGAATGTCGTCGTAGCGGCAGAGGAAAGGAAACTTGGCAAGAAAACGTGAAAGAGAAAATTTCAGGGGTGAAACATAAAAGGTTCCTTACGTCTGCCGCCCGTTATAGCCAATGGCATATATCAACACGTTTTAAATATTTGAAATTTAAATAAATCTTGCGCTGTCACATATGGGGCATGAAGTCGCCCAGCGGCGAGCCCATGTGGCTTAGTAGGCAGTAAGAGGTGTTAACTGCTTTCGCCACATACTTTACTTTGATTTTTTTCCAAAAATTAATCTCAAAATTAACTTAAAACTAAATTAATGTTGAAGATGATAAATATATATTATCAATAAGAATCATACCATGTAGTATCAAGTGACTTTTGAAGCGACTGGACAGATTTTTTTTGTTGACAGATTTGATTTCTGTCAAATCAAAAATCACTGTCTTGTTTACCGTTGCAAATTGCAGAATCTCAAATATTTCTACCTTCAAAGTTGAATTATTCTAAACCCTTTGCAAATTATATGCTTTAGAGTCGGAAAGTAAAAAATGGAAACTCTGTTGAGATAATTTTCGGGTTGTAATTAATAAATAGCATGAATTAAGATAAGATTGATATTATTATTTTTATAAAGACCTGAGTCTGTAGCTAATCCACTGTTTAAATTAGTACGATCCCCTCATCAAATTTATGAAATCCCCTAATCGAATTAGTATAACCCACTATTTCAATTAGTGAAATACA
>NC_046657.1:137137483-137139844 GCF_010883055.1 Belonocnema kinseyi | reverse complement strand
GGCGCATACTTTGAATAAAATATTTGTTATCATTCTCTTGAAATAAATGTGTTTTTTTCTTGAAAAAATACCGGTTTCATATGTATACACCTGGTATATAAGTGTTTTTGGTTTCGCCCCTGAAGAAGGGCCGAAAATGTGAAAATGAGACCATATGAACTTCATTCAAACACAACGCTACTGAAGGCTGGTGACCTTCTCGGTATAAAATATCCACCAGATATGTAATAGGGCACCACAACTGCGATGTAGAATACGATGCGGTCGAAAATTCAATTGACAAAGTCTGGGTCAACACTTTTAGGGACATTATTCAGAAGTAGAAAAAACGATAAGGCTGCTCAGTAGACCGTATGTGTAAAGTTTAAATCATAAAAATAACATTAAAAATGCGCAAATTCAATTTATGGAAAAACGACAAATGCAAATATTGGAAAGACAAATATTGAAATAACTCTATATTACTTCTTTCGTTATACTCATAGACACAAAATAAAAAGTTTTAGGGGTGACCAACCCCATTATTTTTTACATTCTCTTCCTAATGAGTCTGTAGTCTGTAGTCTGTATTCTGTAGGCACGATAACTTTCGAAAAATTGATCAGATTGAATCCTACTTTGGCACACTTTTTTAACCCTAAAAAGAAAGAACGTGTGCGCAAACTAGCTATTTCGGATACAAATTCAAAAAGTAAGCGCATTTTCAAAAATTTTTAAACCACATTTTTTCAAAATTAAAAAATTGTATGTACGGTTGTTCATTGTACTCAAAAACTCAAACAATTTATCCCTATGACTTTTTTCTACAAAGAGAAAATTAGTAGAGTTAGAACATTTTCAATATTTGATCGTACCAAAAATAATTAAAAATTTTATTTTTTTTTGTCCAACTATGCAAGATACAAAAAAAATGAATAAGCTAAACTTGCGCGCTCTGGAAAGATCTAAAAATTTGCTACAAATCACTTTTCGATAGGACGCGCAGTTTTTGTTTCATGCGTAAAATACAATCAAAATAAAAAAGTTAATTTTTTGACAAACGACACAAGCTTTGAAAAACATTAATAGACAAAAGTTACGCTTCCACAAACATAATAAAAAAATTGAAATGTTTGATAAATAATTTTTGATAGAAAACGTAGTTTTTGCTTTAATCGTAAAAAATAACATTCAAAGTAAAAAAATTTAATTTTTTTGAAGAAACGACACAAGGTCCGAACTAAAATTAGCAGACAAAAGTGATTCGCGTGAAAAGATCTATAAATTTGTTAATCATTTTTAGCAGGGACGAGTAGATTTTCTTTCAATCGTAAAAAATAAAATAAAAATTTTTGTAAAAAGGACAGAAAAGACGAAAGAGGACATATGATCCTATATAGGATCCTATACAGGTTCCTGTAAATGACCCTATATATGTTCCTGCATTATACCCTGTGCAGATGCACATTAGTTTTTCTTTAATCGTAAAAAACGAGATTGAAAATAGAAAAAAATTTCAAAACAAGGAAATAAGAATTAGTATGATTTAATTTGTATGCCTATTATGAATATTGATGAAATTAATTGATTGAAATGATACATGTTTCAACGCAGCTTAGAATGTAATTTAAAGCAAGATAAGAAACAAATATTAAAATAATCATAATAAATACAATTTTTACTTTATTTTGCAATATCTGAATGAGGAATCCCAGGCAGAGTTACATAAAAAATGTTATATATTTGATATAAAAGTGTTGTATATAATGTAGAAAAGTTGACATTTTCGAGAAAATAGAGTGCAAAGCACGAGATACCTGATGAGAATGTGTTCTTAAAAGCCGAAAGAGCTTCAACAAATGAGAGTTTACAAACCAAAATTACAGTTGTCGATCCGTTGACCTTTGATTTCAAAAGGTCTGTGCGCGAATGTGGGAGAAATGCAAAGACCGAGCGCGGAGTGCGAGAGCCATCAGTCGCGCGCCGTTGGTGCGCTCGAATTGTCGAGCTAAGCTCTTTTAACAAAAGAGAATTCACAATCACAAAATTACAGTGGTTAATGTTTTCAGTCTTAATTTTAAAAGGTTTGCACAAGAATGTGCACAAATATAAAGACCGAGCGCGTAGCGCTAGGTAATACATAATCGAGCGCGAAGCAAGTGATAAATACATCATTAAGCGCTAAGCGTCAGAATCAACAGGCACGCGTCCTAGGCGCGCCCAAATGCGCGCGGAGCGCGCAACGAAAATGTGCCCGCGTAGCGAGCAGATTTAAATAAAATTTCTTTTACGAAACACATGAACTTTATTTTTGTCTCAAGTACAAAATATATGTTTTTCAATTTTTTTCCGTGAATTAAAACAATCTTAGCACAACTTTAA
>NC_046657.1:137135044-137137383 GCF_010883055.1 Belonocnema kinseyi | reverse complement strand
TGTATTTCACTAATTGAAATAGTGGGTTATACTAATTCGATTAGGGGATTTCATAAATTTGATGAGGGGATCGTACTAATTTAAACAGTGGATTAGCTACAGCCTCGTTGTCTTTTCTGCTACTTGAGAGACGCGCTTTGTGGGCTCTCTCCCTCTGAGCGCCGCTACGGTTCTTCCTCTTCATGGAGAGCTCCATTAGCTGCTCTTCTATCGTGGCGCCAGAATTGTCGCTAGCCCAATTACACAGGCCGACAAGTTTTAAAGCCAGAGAATGGACCGAACATTTCGGAAGAATTTTGATGCGCTGAATCCGAATCCGAGCTCGAAATTTCTCCTGTATGTCAGGTTTTCAAGATATCCTAACCTAAAAGTGCAAAAAACGCGTTTTTAGCTGTTTTTAAGGTTATTTAACCGAACAAGCAAAATGTCTGCCACAAAAGCTAATATAGAATTTGAAATTACTAATCTTCCCCTTTCAAACCTACTTGGATTTATTAGGATATCTTTATTTTTCACCAAAATATTCCCAGAGTCAGGTGGGTTAGCATGCTTGTGACTTGTTAGGGGTGGTTTCTACCCCTAGGAAATGGCTTCCGTAGAAATGGAAAGACACGGGTTCCATATTTTTCATTGTTTTATCAATGTGGAAAGTTTGGTTCCAAACGACTGTACGCTTTTTGTTGGTATTTTCTGAGGGATCCTTTGTTATTTTTTAAATCCCTAAATTGTGGCCGCCATATTGGGTCTTCTAGGGGTTATAACAAAAAATTGACAACGGCAAATAGAAAGGGCACCCTCGAAAACCCCTGAGATAATATTTTAAAGAAAAAATATCGTACCATCAGCAATAGAGAATTCGTTGTATAAATCTGAACACCTCAGCGTTAATGGTTAAAACGCTAAAATAAAAAATTTCAAATTAAAATATTTTGGTGAAAAATAAAGATATCCTTTTGTCAAATTTTGTCGGTCTGTGTTATTTCGCGGCGAGTTAAAGAAGGGTTAAGTAACGGGCCTCTCCTTGTTTTTTATTTTTTTTTGTAAATTTGTGACATGAAAGCCCCACGAAAAGCTAGGGAATTAGAAAATACCGCCTGCACGGGGCAGGTCTAGATACTATGGGATTCGACCTGGTGTCCCAAGTTTTCGTTAAGACAACTCCTTTATGACCCCTGCCTGTCCGCCTCTACAGAGGGGACATGCCGGGGTGTTAAAGGATTGGTTGATCCAGGTGCCATGCAGCCCTCGACACGGCGATTACATCTTGGATTCAAAAGCATGGGAACTCGCGCCCTCGACATTCCAGGGGATTTTGCCTGTACACTCTGGAAAGATCGCTCCTTAGTTTAGATCCCACCGATCGGAGTCCGTCAGATCCCCAGAGCAGCTACCCCTCGCGACGCAACTACTCTGGTTCACCCGTGAAACCCGTAAGCCCTCCCACAAACTACAAGGTCTCGCGATCCCTAGGAAGAGGTCAAATCTACTAATTGAGCATAAAAAATACAGGAACATTCGAAAATTACATTTTCCGGTCAAACTATGCAAGATAGGGAAAGAATGATAAGATAAACATTGTGCACTCAAAAAATATCGAAAAATTTGTTATTAATCTCCTTTTTATAGGACACGTAGTTTTGTTTTATTTCTAAAAAAAAAAACTGTAAAAACACAAAAAGTAAATTTTTCGACACAAGACGCAAGCTGAGAAAAAATAAATAAATAATATTTTTTCACCGAAAGTAGAGCGAAAAAAAGTTTATTAAAGGTTTTTACATTCTCATAAGAGAAGCTATTAGATTTGTTCTTTAGGCAGCCATTTTGGATAAAAAGTCAAAAACTGATTGCATTTTGAATATTGTTGTGAATCCTTTCTTCAAAATTCAAGAATTTTTTGACAGGATGTTTATATTGTTAGAAAAGTCGAACAATTTATCCTGATGACTTTTTTCATGACACCAAAAATTACCAGAGTTGTAGCATTTACAAAATTTCAGAAACACACGAGAATGAGCATTTTAAGCCAAATAACGCACGAAATAAAAAATAGTCAAAAAAAGAAAAATGTTGCTTTTTGAATACCCTACAAGATTATCATAAAAACTTTTTGAATTTTCTTGAAAAATAAAAAATTCTAATTCTGACATCCTACAAAATAATGAAAAATCCAAAAATTACATTTCTTTAGTCAATAATTTTACAATATTTCAAATATTCTCAAATACATAAATGCATTAAAGATATACCAGGTGTATACATATGAAACCGGTATTGCCATTTAGCGGCCAGTAGGCACACTTGTAGGCACTGTCGGAACTTACCATTTGTGCTAATTGGCG
>NC_046657.1:137130294-137134944 GCF_010883055.1 Belonocnema kinseyi | reverse complement strand
ACCTGACTCTCTCTTAGTTTAAAATTCAAATGTAGGAGAGAATGCCCTTGGTTGAGCAGTCCTTGGTTAGGACAGCGAGGATAAATGCCATAGATTAAGCATGAAAAATTTGAAAAAATACCTAATTTTTCTTTTATTATACGGCATAACTGGCTAAAGCAAAAATCTTTTTCTTTTTGATTACTCTTAGAAATATACTGAAATCACTTTAGAACTACCACGATAGAAGATAGAAGAGCAGCTAATGGAGCTCTCCATGAAGAGGAAGAACCGTAGCGGCGCTCAGAGGGAGAGAGCCCGCAAAGCGCGTCTCTCAAGTAGCAGAAAAGACAACGAGGCTGCAGGATCTGCACCTGGCGCAACCCCTTAGGCTCATCTTCTAGGAACAACAAAAAGGGCTCTAGCGAACCCCCCCCCCCCCATCAGGAAGCTGAAATGGCAGAAGGCTTTGGATACACAGGCCCTTACTTTCACGCTATCCTGAGACCTTTCTAGCTGTCGATGATCAGGTCAGGCTGAGGGAGGCAATCTCTAAGGAGATGGAAAAGTTACCCCGCAAGGGGCGCGTCCCCAGATTTAACGACATCTTCATTAGGTCGAGAGCCATCATCGTCGAGGCCACGGATGCCTGGTCAGGAGACTGATTGGCAGAGAGGACTCTTACGTTTAGGCTCAAGGAGGGACTAAACCTGGAGCTCAGGGGGACGGAATGTCTGCAAAGGTACTGCAGGGCGATCGTTCTGATTCACGAAAAACTTGAGAATCCGACGAACGTTCTGGGGCACCTGAGCAGAAGGGGAGTGGCTGGTTCTGGTAGTCAGACTTCCGAAATCAGTAATAAGAGCTTTTGAGGTTCTGCAAAACCGACCCTTTTTGGGGGCAAGTAGGTTTACCTTCAGGGTGACCCAACAGGGCTTCTCAGGGGGACCAGAAGCAGGCGGAGATGCCCCGATTTAGGCGTTCAATGACTGAGACAGGAATATCCATGATGCAGTTTAATTTGCACCCCAGCAAAGGCGCCTCGGCGGTTCTAGCCAGACGCATGTCAGGGTTGTCAGGGTGTCGCACCATTTATAAAGGGCCGCTCGAAAAAATGCTTAGGGCATACATAGCTGTCAAGTTGTTCGGATGCAATTTTAGTGTCTAAACTTTGCTCCGGGGTTCTCACTGTTATTAAGGTGAGGCTCAAGTGTGGAATCGGGGAAAGACTAAAGGTTATAATTGCCTCGGCTTATTTCCCTGGTGATTCGGATGGATCCCCGCCGCCCAGAGAGGTGGAGATTCTAATTCAGCACTTCCAGGAGAAGAGGATTCCTGTGTTGTTCGGTTGTGATGCGAACTCTCGCCATACTTTGTGGGGGAGCATGAATATCAATGATAGAGGAAGAGATTTAATCGAATACCTAGCGCTAAATCTAGAGGTAAACTAGCTGCTTCAAAAATCAAAAACCATAGAAATAAACTTTCGGACTCATATAAAGAGGAACTCACAGAAAGGCTAGTGAAATTTCCCAAAAAATATGGCAGCATTGATGAGTTAGAACACGCTGCGGATTTTCTGCAAAGAGCTCTGACTACATCGTATAAATATAATTGCCCTACAAGGACAATTAAGTCTAGGAGAGGACCAGAATAAGCAGGAAGTATAAGCAGGAATACTGGAGGTTCTTTTGTAAGGAATCGAAAGATATTCCGGAAACAGCAAGGCTTCACAAGAACCTAGTGAAAAACCTGGAAGCTCGTCTCGGGCTTATAAGGGTTGAAAATGGCGAGCTTGCCGAAGACGAAGAAGCAACGCTGCACCGCCTGATGGAAGTTCACTTCCCGGTTTTTCAGCCAATCCAAATTGATCTAGAGGATGAAGACTGGGGGCAAGAGATAAGGAGGGTCGATTGGAGTTTCGCCTTAAAGGTCGTAGGCAGAAAAAAGATGGAATGGGCCTTAGGGCCGTTCTGCCCCTTTAAATCACCAGGGGCGGATTGATTTTACCCGGTGCTTTCACAAAAAGGCCTGGAATTTGTCAACTCTTCTCCGTTGAAGTTGTTTAGGGCAAGCGTCGTTCTAAAAAATGTGCCATCAGCATGGAAGGAAGTTAGAATGGCCTTTATTTCCAAACCCGCGAAGGAGGGAGGGCTACAGTGCTGCAAAAGATTTTAGACCGATCAGCCTAACGTCTTTTTATATTCTAAAGACGCTTGAGAGGCTGGTTGAGAGATATATTAGGAATGAGGTACTTTTGGCCTTACCGCTGCACAGAGGGCAGCATGCTGTTCAGACAGGCTTCTCGGTAGAGACGGCACTCCATGCTGTCGTGGCAAAATTGGAGCAGAAATTGGAACAAAAAGGGTTTGCTGTGGGAAATTTCATGGATATAGAGGATGCCTTTAGTCATACTTCTCCAGGAATCATCTGTCGAGAGGTTTTGAGGTGTGGCGTTCCAAACCAGCTGGTAGGCCTAGTTAAAGGAGTAGCGCCACGGGGTGTCCACAGGGGGGTGCCCTGTCGCCCCTCCTGTGGTACATGGTAGTGAATGACCTCCATCGTAGACTTGATGAAGAGGAGTATTATACTCAGGGATATTCGGCTTATTTTGTAATCCTAGTTAGGGGGGCTCATTTGGAAACGTTGATGGGCCTTACAAGGTCGGTGCTAGACCTTCGGTCAAACCGAAGCTGCTTCATGCGGCTGTCTTTAATTAAAAGAATAAAAAGAAATTACTAGAATGTTCGTTTATTGAAATTCTGACGTTTCGGCTTACACTGCGTGCTTTTTTTAGACAATCTAAATAAATAATATGTAAATAACGATCTATTCTTACAAATTATTACAAATTAATTTATTTAATAATAAAAAGTAAAAGAAATAAAAATTACTTGTGCTTATTATCTATAATTTAATGTCCATTTTTAAAAGTAATAATGATTTGTCATACCAAATTAAATAAAAATTTACAAAAAGCATATAATAAGAAAGCTTTATAAAAATTGAAGAGGGTTTTTTTAAAGAAACTACATCTTAATTAATGGAAAAATCCTAATCTCATTTAAAAGAACCGCTAATGTGGAAAGCACGCCAAAGTAACTGGAATTTTAAATTGGTTTTGTTTATTTTATAATACTTTGATATATTTAGTTAACATTCGAGATTTCTGTCTGTAAGTTAATCGAAATATTGTGATATTTGTTTATAAAAATGGATTCTATTATGCGTCTCTTATAGGTATTTTTTCTCTAGCACGAATTTTAATATTTTCAAATCAAAATAATGGTTTAAGTTCCAACAATGTCGTAAAAGATCTGTATTGAAATTTCCATCTCTACAACCTCTTTTATGTTTTGAAACTCTAGTTTCTAATCTTCTACTAGTTTCACCAATATAAACTTTTTCACGACAATTACGAGCAATGAAATATACAATCTAGACAAATTTCCGGTACTACCAATAACTTTTTGATTAAGTAAACAATTTTTAAGAGAGTTTTATGTAATAAAATAAACATTTATGTTGAATTTTTTTAAGATCTACTCGACCTTTTAGAGAATCCTTGAACATACGGCAAGGTAACTTTTAAATCCGATTTTTTGCACGTGTCAACTCAGTTATTTTTATAACTGGAACGATTGAAGATTTCATGGATTCGTTCTCGAATAATACACGATATAATAATAAAAGAACTTTCCAGTCATTTATTTTAATTCTTTTAATTAATGAAGACCTAAAGACATACAAAAAAATCTTACTCATATTTGTTTAGCTATCACAATTTAAATATTCAAGAAAATTTAAAAATTTGTAATGGTAATCTTGCAGGGCATTCAAAAAGCAACATTTTTCTTTTCCTGACTTTTTTTATTTTGTGCGTTATTTGGCTTGAAATGTTCATTTTCGTGTGTTTTTTTTTAATTTTGTGAATGCTTTAACTCTAGCAATTTTTGGTTTTATGAAACAAGTCATTAGGATATATTGTTCGACTTTTTGAACTCTATGAACAAACATGCAGAGAATTTTTTAATTTAAAAAAAGTGTCGTCGAAAATATTCCAAATGTGCCGACTTTTTGAATTTTTATCCAAAATGGGTGGCTAACGAACTTCATTTTCAGTTTAGGACACTTAAAGAGTGTACCTAAGGCCAATAGAATAGACTAATTTTTTCAAAAGTTATTGTGGAAACAGACAGACCTATATTCATACATACATACATGCATACATGCAACATACATACACGCATCCATACAGACAAACAGACATACATACAGAAAGACACATTCGTACAACCTGTTAGTCGGATTCAGGAGATCTCAAAACATGGAAATTTTACAACAAAAACTGGGGGGATCAAGTTTTACACAAATCTAATACCTTCTCCGATGAGAATGAAGAAATAATTAATGCGGGTACCTGCCCCTAAACTCTTTTTATTTTGTGTCTATGATAATATATACTTTTCATGCATAAAAACAATTGGGAAGATAGTTATGTAACGAAGGAAGTAAAATAGAGTCCATTCAACATGAGTACAAACATTACGCGGGGATAATCTACCTCTCAATTATGTACAGTCTGTCAAGTTAAAGCGTGGGTAACTTTTTTGGTAAAATATTTTATTTAAACGCATGTTTCTACATGGAATTACATTTGTCAAGGTGTCG
>NC_046657.1:137122656-137130194 GCF_010883055.1 Belonocnema kinseyi | reverse complement strand
AGGGAGCTCTTCTTAATATTTTGACACCAAAATCATGTCGATACACCTTACCGACTGCGAGTAAAGCCACCCACGCTTTAACTTGACAGACTGTATATAACTATAAAATAGGGCTAAATGGAGCAAAACAAATCCAAAAAGACGTGTTGCACAAAAAACAGGACGAAGGTATTCATATATTTTTAAGAAAAATAAGAATTAAAGAAGTTAACTACCCCTTAACTACTTTTACACACAAAATGATAAAAATAATTGAAAAGCATATATAGTCTATACAAAAAATAATACGTTCAGTTCAAATTTACAACATCGTGAATTCTAGACAGTATATCGAACATGTATTCTTCGAACTTTGAACAATAATGATATTCTTGAAAAAAGTGTTTAAAGCATAATGATTTCTTGCACCACTAAACATAGAATTTTCGAATTTACCTACTTTATCTACAACGACGCAGATAATTTTTCTAAACTCTAAACCCAAATACAGACGTCTAAAGGTTGAATTTTTCCTGTTGTTACTGTTAAAATAATATTAAAATTTGGATTCAAAATCACCTTGTTTTGTCGCAAGATCACAGGTATCGCAAAATGTACAGTAATAAAATAGCTGACAACGAATAATGAGGCCTAACTGTAAAATATTTAGTAAATATTATAATATATAATTAAATAAAATTGTAAATTTTAAAATTATTCTTACAGGAACGAAATTAAAGATTCAATATTCGTTTCAGCTATTCTAATATTGCACATTCTGCCATAAATTGCATGCAACACGTATTTTGCTTGGATTTTTTTCTCGAGTTTAGACATATTTTACAATTCTATACATAATCAGCGGGTGGTTCACCCCCACGTAATTTTTTTCATTAATGCTGGGTGGAATTTATTTTACTTCCTTCGGTATAAAACTTGTTTCCAATTGTCTTTGTGTATGGAAAGTATATATTATGATGGAAACCAAATAAAAAGTATTTAGGGGTAGCTACCACTATTAATTTTTTTATAATTTTTTGGCGAAACACGTCAAATTTATTTTTGTCTAAAGTGCAAAATGTATTTCCTTCAACAGTTTTTCCCAATTCATTTGACAATTTTCGACGTATTTGAAAATATATAGGGGTCGTTTACCCCCGCGTATGTTTTTTTTACATTCTCATCAGAGACGGTATTAGATTTGTGTGAAATTTGACCTCCCCGCCCCCAGTTTTTGCCAAATGTCCACTTTTTGACACCCCCTAAATCCGAAAAACAGGTTTTTACGAATGTGTCTGTATGCCTGTATGCCTGCATGTCTGTCTGTCTGTGAACACGATAACTTTTGAAAAAATTAATCTATTAAATTGGCCTTTGGTACACTCTTTTAGTGTGCTAAACTAAAGGCCACTTTCGTTAGCCAGTCATTTTGGATAAAAATTCAAAAACTGGGCACATTTTGAATATTTTTAAGACCACTTTTTCAAAAATTCTCTGTGCGGTTAGTTATAGTATTCAAAAAATTCGAACAATTTATCCTGATGACTTTTTTCATAAATTCAAAAATAACCAGAGTTATAGCAGTTAGAAAATTCCAAAAAACACACGAAAATGAACAGGTTAGGCCAAATAACGCACGATATGAAAAAAAGCCTAGAGAAGAAAAATGTTACCTTTTGAATGCCCTACAAGATTATCATAACAATTTTTTCAAAGAATCAAAATCTCATATTTTGACAGCATAAGAAATTATGAAAAATCCCAAACTTACATTTTTTGGCCAAACTATGCAAAATACCGAGAAAGATGAAGAGACAAAAATTGAGCATTTGAAAAAGATATCCAAACCTTTTATCAAACACTTTTTGATAAGATGTATGGTTTTAGCTTTAATCATGAAAAACATGGTTAACAGTAAAAAATAAAAAACTCTGCCCGCTTCGTGGGCACATTCTAATCACAACTTTTATCATTTAATTTCTTGTTCGTCTCGTGTGTCGGTTCTCAAAAATTTTAATTAATAATCTGTTATTTTTTCATGTTAATACATATCCATCAGAAAAGGTATTCGATTTGTTTAAAATTTGACCCCTCTCCCAGTTTTTGCCAAAAGTTCACGTTTTGAGACCCCATGAATCTGAAAAACAGGTTTTTACGAATATGTCTGTCTATCATCACGATAACTTTTGAACAAAATGATCTATTGTATTGGCCTTTGATACACTCCTTTGTTATCAAATTAGTTTCCCGTTTTTGGCATGGACAGTATATATTATCATAGACACAAAATAAAAAGTTTTAGGGATGGCCAACCCCATGAATTTAAAAAAAAAAATTTTGGTGTAACAGGTCAACTTTATTTTTGTCTCAAACGCCTAATATTTTTTTTCAATTTTTTTGTATGAATTCAAACATTTTTATCACAACCTTAAATAAATATTCGGCTGCTTTATCCTCTTCATTTTTATTTTTTGAAAAAATTACGTTATTCATCTGTCACGCGAGGAAACTTTTCCAATAGGTTTAATCGAAATCAATTTGGGTTTTATACACAAAACGTTACAATTGACACTTGAGACCCCTATATTTGAGGGGCTGTTTCACCCCCATAAATGTTTTTCCACTGATAAAAAAATGCGTGTCGCTTAGTTTTTCGAGTACTACAACATTCATCAGCGAAAATCAAATCAGCGACGGACACCTGAAGTACCTTCCCTGTTAGTAGACACAGAATTGTATTATTTTTATACTTAACTTAGGTATATTTTAGTTCGAGTATGTAAAATATGCCTTTGTCGTAAGAATGTGAAAATCATAACCATCAATAAATAATCAATATTTTAGTTATGGACAATGAGTATCCTATCATTTTCTTCATATGGAGGATCAAATACCGATTCATATGATTCGATCTACAAGAATGGGAAATCGCGTTGCTGCCGTCTCGGCAACCTGTGTACGATTTCTGCTAAACTTGAGAGGTTATGGTGCCATGAGATCGACAAGTGACATTTATTTTTTTTCACCAACGAGGTTGACAGATGAAAGGAACTTGAAGACAAAGAAGCTCGATTTCGCTTCACAGCCGGCCGGCTGTGTAAACTCCTGGGGTATGCCAAGCGAGGCCTGCCCCGGCCGTAAAACTGATGGTTATGACACCCGTCCTTCTCGTCGCCACACGGCCGGTGCCCCTCGGCGGGCTTTCGTACCAGGTCCCGGTAGAAATCTCGCCGCTTCCAGAATGCGCCTATGGCAGGGTCCTCCTTTTTAATATTTAAATCCTCCAATTTCTTGCGTGTCGAGGGTAGATATCCATCCGGGATGTGTTGGCCCGTGACTGCCAGACCTGTTTTTCCCTTCGCCGCTTCAAGGCCCTCCTAGGCGATTCTCCCCCTGGTAGTAGAGGGGGTGTGGGACGATTCAATGGTGTGCTTCGGGTCGTGGCTCTGGACGCGAACCGGTTTACTCCAGCGACGAAAGTCCCCACCTCCTGGTGGGAGAACGAAGTTCCTGACGGGCGCTGATAGCCCGAGGTTCCCACAGCGACTGATCGTGGACCGACCGGTATCCTCCGGATGAAGGGGGTTGGCAGGCTCTCCTGCTCACGGCCGCGTCTCCTCTGCCTGGGATTCAAACCATCCATCCAAGTCGATTGTCTTCGGACTGCCGGAGCGCCGTTGATTTCTCGAAAAGGGTGGATGTGAATCCCCAGGTTTGTATCGCAACCTCTCCGGCTGATAACTGGCGGACTGCCGGAGCGCTGGCAGTTAGCAGGAGGAGAGGGATGGATCGGCAAACGAAAGGCACCAGGGAGGTCCCTCTTCCAAAACAAAACTAGTACGTGGAAGAGATTGCTCTGAAAAGAGCAGGTATTAAATAAAATGTATAGACATAGAAGTGATTCCTATATTTTCTTTATTCGAGCGATTTCCCTAGGCTGGGAGAGCAAGCTCAGACGAAGGAAACACTAGAGCGAAATACATCCGATTAGTGGGAAGGCTCGAAGCCGAGTGACGACGCTGGCGTAGGTGCGTTCCTATATGCACTGGGCGCGTTGGCGCGCGAGGCCGCGCCCACTCCGTGGACACGGCAAGGGGGAGTGGGAGACTCGATCCCAGAGTTCTCACCACGCCGCCGAATTTGGAAAGCGCGGCCCAATGGATAGCTGTAGCATAGCTGAGGTATAGCTGATGTATACAAATGAAGTATAGCAAAGTATATATGAAGTATGTGATATACTTAATCTATATATAACCATCCGTCGTCCTTGTGGGTCATACGTGACCCAGGCGATTTTTTGAGGTCGAATTTCATAGGGAAGAAAGAATTATTTAAAACAAACAAAAAATGTAACTATTCAAAAACAATTGAATGACAAAAAAGAGGATTTGAATAATAACTTCGAATATTCAAATTATTTTTTTATCGCAAACTGTATTAGTGGAGAAGGGGTGGATACAGGTGAACAACTCGGACGGCGGAAGTAGTAAAAATAAAAAGGGCGGCAAAGGGTTAAGTATAGATGAATTATAGGAATACTTTAAAGTAGACCTATACTGGAAAAGATAGTCAAAGGTATGTGGATTATTTTTTTCTGAAATTTGGTATTAAATTTTTATATAGATAAATACAGATAAAATATTTCTTGAATAATAATAGAATGTAAATTTAAATGTTGATTTAACTCGATCAGAGTACAAGTCATTTTTCACGATCAGCAGTTGGCACCATAACCACATGTCAAAAACATCGAGAAAGTAAACTTAAGCCGCTCAGTTTTTTAATATTTTTTGCAGATTCCTTCAAGCAAGAAGGTGTAAATAAGAAGCTCATATTCTTCCTCTTGTTATTTTTAATACGCGGCTAAGAGATCCGGTAATCTTTGATTCCTATAACCATATAAATATTATAGCATTAAAAAAATTTGGCCAATGTATTATTTTGATAAAGGACAGAATGTTATATTTTTCATAATATAAAGAATTTCTCAAAGTTGAGCTGAGCTTAGATATTGCAAATAGTACATTGTGCATCAAGAGTGTAAAGAGGGCTATTTTTAGGAGTGTAAACTTGCTGCCCATGCGGAGCGATGGCGGGAGTCACATGATGCTAAATAGCCATACGCTCTTGATACTCACGATAATTTTTATCCTACACTCCTTGAAAACAAGCTTGCCATATAGGATGATATATCTAATAGAAAATTAGTTACCGATCACGCATATTTTTATTATAATAGTTTAACTTGAATTTAACTAAAAGCAGTTGCATTTTTAACAAAATACGTACATTGTCAACCAAAGAGATACACTTTTAATCAACAGGGTGAATTTTCAGCCAAGAAGATTAATTTTCTACCTAAAAAGACGAATATTTTGGTAAATTTTTGAATGCTTGGCCAAAAAATGAATCTTTCTTCTAATAACTTAACTCTTAAGTAAGTATTTGAATTTTTGTAAATAAAATATAAGATTTTTTACAAAAAATGTAATTGTGGGCATTTCAATCAAAGAATACCCCAGTATAAAATAAATGATAGTTGAATTCAACCAAACAGTCGCATTTTTCACAAAATAGGTACATTTTGAACAAAAGACATTAATTTTTAAACAAAAGAGTGAATTTTCAACAAAAATGTATAATTTTGTGAGAACAGACGAATTTCCCATGCAAATTTTTGAATCATCAACAAAAAAAATGAATATTTATCAAAATAATTCAAATTTGACCATTTGCACCAGTGATAAACAACCCAGCAAGTATGGGCTTTAAAGGTATTCGCACAAGAAAATACGTGTGCAGTATGCTGGAAACGGCTCACGCACGATATGACCGTGCACACACACAGACGGCCAACCAACAGTGTGCGATCTGTCGCCCTGCTGCAGTGCGAGCTGGCTATATACCGTTTACCTATCGGTACGGCACTCGAAACAAATTCTCAACGTCGAAAACTCTTGCGTCTCGAGTGGCGGTCCGATATGTGAATGGTACGTAACCAGCCCGCACCGCAGCAGCGCGACAGATCGCGCATGATTGGTTGGTACACTGTGTGCATACACGGCCGGCTCGTGCGTGAGCTGTTTCCAGCATACTGCACACGTATTGGCCCACGCGCTGCCCGTGTTGGCCCGCTAACTCGCTCGCGGGCGAGCAAGTTATGCATCACTGATTTAGCTTACAGAGTATGGGGCGCCTATTTGCCAGACAATTGGGCGAAAAAGCTTTCAGAACCTTCTCCGATGCCCAATTAATTTGATTTGGAGCTGTCCATGCCGCATAGGTTAGGTCAGGCGCTTTGTAAATTTCTCGCGATTTAAATGACAACAACTGGTCATTAACAATATCAGCTTTACATTTGTATAAGATTTAGATGTTGACTAGGGTATAGGTGTTCAGTTGAAGATTTAGATAGGTAGACGGTGTTGATTATCAGTTATCAACACAGTCCTACTTATTTACATCTGTAACTGCAGTTCCGCAATCATGGGGTGTCACCCTCATGTTCACTCGATGCTGCATATTTGTAGCGGATGGAAATTTTTATGGCGTCCCAGCGACGGAGCGCGAATGCTTGACCGTTCCTGGGCTGCGAGCGGACATATTACGCCTACTTTACCTGCAAGCAATGGCGCGGTTTCAAGGGGGTTAGGAAAAAATGTATATGCTGTAAAAATCATGATTCTAGATCTCTAATTTGATGTCATTTAGGTCTCCAATTGCATTATTAAGAATACAACGATTGTCTCATATTATATTATCTTTTTATTCTATAACTATACTTTAGCTATACCTACTAATGAGAGAGTAGGTAAACATCTCAGGGATGATAGAATTATATATTCTAAATTTCTTTAGGATAAAATAAAAGTAGGAATTAGAACATTATTTATCATAGCGAAAATTATTTATCATCAGTTGATGGTGAGTGGAACGAAGTAAAAGGCGCCTTCTGGCACACCTTATATAATATTATAAGTACCTGCTATCGTAGTCAAAGAATTACACCTGGTGCAAAGGATAAAGCCACAGTAGAATTTACTTCGCTGTTGCGGATTAAAGACTAATGTAGCTAGCTCCATAAACAAAGGCCGTGAGAGGTTCTGAATACAATTCCGATCATTAAATTTTATTCTCCAAAATAAATATAGGTCGGAGATGGAGAAGAAAGAAGAGAAAAAAACGAAAAAGGCGAACCAAGTTTGAGAATCTAAAAAAACTGAAAGTGCGAATAGATGTTTAAAATAGGATAAATGAACGCATAGGTGAGGCAACTTGGAAAGCGCTAATAAACAATAAATATATACAGGACACATCCACTAAGATTCGAGATCTCATTGTTGAGAGTGCGATTGAAGTTTGCGGTACTGCTGTTGCAGAAAGCAGAATGCAAAGCTACTTTCAAGGAAGCAAGAAACTGTTTTATATGTCGTCGTTGATCAATATGAAGGTAGGTTAAGGTACCAGGTGTATACATATGAAACCGGTATTTTTTCAAGAAAAAAACACATTTATTTCAAGAGAATGATAACAAATATTTTATTCAAAGTATGCGCCCT
>NC_046657.1:137107636-137122556 GCF_010883055.1 Belonocnema kinseyi | reverse complement strand
TGTAGCGACACCCGAACGTACCAAGAAAAGGATAATAGTAAAATTATCGTGTTTAACATGAAATTCCTGCGCATGGTATTCAGCAAAACCCTAATGGATATAGTAATTAATAAGATAATCCACAAAGAATTCGTTAATGTAGTTTTGGTCATGTTGCGAGAATTAAAGATGAACGACTAACGAAACAAATGTTTCAAGGTAAAGTAAATGGAAGTGTGCCCAAATCAGACCGCGGAAGAAATAGTAGAAAGTTGTGAATAAGACCTTAACTCAAAGGTACATAAGAAACCATAGAAATACTAGATGTTGCATGCAAAAATGCATGGACGTGAAGAAAGTTAAAGAGGTATGCCAGATCAGAAAAGTGTAACGAAAAAGATTGTTTAAGAAGTGCTTAAAAGAGAATGACAGTGAAGTGAATGACGCCTAAAACAAAAGATCTTGGATACTAATGGGCATGATTAGGGAAATTGAAATGATGACTTTAAATTTTTGGGATGATTAGTAGAGAGATTGATCAGAAACTTGAGTCGAAGTAGTGTTTCGGAAGGAACTTGTTGTTTAAATAAATTACACAGGAATTCTAGATCAATCTAACAGTCCATACTACTCTCCCAAATTTACATACTTTCTTTCTTCTTAAATTTAACTACTTTATGAGATCTAACGAACTAGACGTTTCTACAGGCCCTTCGCCGTCGATATTTCGCATATTGTAAAACTTCTTTTCTTTGACCCTTTTGGCTGCCACAGTTTGTTTAAATATTTTTTTCGTTCTTCGACATTTTCTCTTTTGATGAGCTTGTAATCCTCTAGCGATTTTCGTTGCTCCTCTATATGGTTCATTAACCGTAGAGCCTTACCTCGTAATTTTCAGAGTAGTTGATACCAGCAATCACGTACTTCATTACTGCTACTTCGCTGAAATTTCCACGGGATAGCACACATCTCATATGAATCAAATGTTCCTTAAAGGATTTGCACTTCAGCTAAATTTCCTTTTTACTTAGTGCTGGCGTCGCGTCGTCTAGTTTGATATCCATAGTTGCTCCTGCACCTGTGCTATTTGAGCTTCCAAATCTTGCTCAGGCGACATTTCTGAACAAATGACCGTTGTGTCCTCTTCGTTGCAACATTTCTCTCCTTTGTTCTTACTTTCCTGTTTTTGGTCGTTGATTCCTTCCTATTCTTTTCCCTTTTTCTTCAGTGGTGGAAAGTGAAGTGTCGGGCTTCGGTTGAGGGCATAAACAAAATAAATGGATTAAATAATTATTTCAGTCGAAATTTAATCGATTACACAGCTTCATAAAAATGTGGTAGTTTAGATAAATCAGCCTAGTCAATCCTTACGTAATTTGCATCGCTGAATCCAAATACGAATTGGAATGCCGAAGTTAGCTCTTTTTTCATTCGTAACTTCAAAAAATATTGCCCTTGTAAAGTCCAAACCTACTGCAAAAAGTTAGAAGTTTTGACGAACCAGACTGAACAATTCTTAGATATTTTTGGTGACTGAATCCCAATTTCAAAATATGTAAGAATTGACGTACGATTCAACTAGTCTGATCTGTCGAAACTCCTACTTTTTTCTGTAGGGTTGTCTTATTGCTTCGCCCGAAGTGAAAAGTTAAAAATATGTTGAAAAAAATTCGATAAAATCGCGAATTTCTAACTCTGTTTTATTTATTAGTAACAAATTGGATTTATAAGTCACAAAACAATCAAAATTAGCGCTAAAAACTAAGAAAATACAATTTTTAGCTTGTGGGGTTTTTGGATCCCGATCAAACAGAAATAAAAAAGTAGTTATTCATTTGTCTTATATAATTAATTTTTTTATGTTGAGTTTTACTTGATTCGTCTATTAGTGCAGTGAAAAATAGGCCAGTTAAACTTACGTATGCTCTAATAGTGCTGCTCGGTACCTTTGGTTTATTAAGTATGCAAAAGTTTCCTGCTTATGAATTTAAAAGTTACATTTTCGAAATCCTTATCAGTTCTTGTTAACAGTTTCTTAAAACTAGTTTATTAAAAAACGCTCATCACGCCTTTGTTCAATATCGTGGTCTCTGTGCCAAACTGGCCCTTTTTCCTAATACTTTTATGGTTAATGCTACTTAGCATAACGAAAAAGCAATATATGAATAATAAAGAGTTGTCTATATTAACTCTTCCGTTCAATATCGGTCTATTTTCTCAGAGCGCCGAGCACGAGATTGTGCTGTGTGTATAAGCATAGGGAATCATCTCATAGACGACGCGGACCCGTCAGGGAATAGACTTATATTGAATGGAGTCGTGGACATGCTTCGCAAAACACTTGAACCTTACCTTATTTTCCTTTTACGATATTCGACTGTGCTGCATAAATGTAAGACTTGCTTTTATAAAAAGACTTGCTAACCATAGTTTTCTTTTATAAAGTAAACCCAGAAAAATTCTCTTTATTTTAATGGACATTATTGAAAAATCGTTATCTCTGGACCTCATCCCAATACTGGGGATTGATCAGCGTAAAATTAATTCTGAATAATTTTGATGGTATCTGGTATCAAAAAGATATCTCGAGGCAATATGACTTGCCTGAATTTCAATTAATAAAGTTTTTAGGAAGTTTTTTATTTTAGATAATATTATCTCTGGACGTCATCTCGAAATTTGGTTTGATCAACCACTAAAATAAATTAGAGACTCACTAGGGATAGGAGTGTATCAGAAAACAAATGTAGAACCGAAAATTTTTAGAAATTATTCTATTTTCGAAATTCCTATCCCTGGATCCGAGTGCCAAATTAGAATTTGATTTATCCCTAAAATTAATTTAAAGTCATTTTGATAGTATACGTATATGAATGTAATTTTTAGACCTTATAAAATAAAATGCTATAGAAAAATTTCTGAAGAAATTGGAATAAAATTTCTGGGATAAAATTTAGCTAGTATATTTATTCCTGATCTAGTCCTATCACCAAAGAGTCTTTAATTTATTTTAATGGTTGGTCAAACCAAATTTTGAGATAAGGTCCAGAAAAAACATTTTCTAAAATAAAAAATCCCTAAAGACTTTATTAATTGAAATTCAAGCAAGTTAAATTCCTTTGAATTAATTTTAGGCTAATTAATCCTCAGTCTTGGGATAAGGTCCCGAGATAAAGATTTTTCAATTCTATTCTATTCTATTATATTCAATTCTATCTGCATTTTCTGATGTGTATTTCGTCTAGGATCGATCTGTAAAAACAATAGAAATTAATTATTAAATTCATAAATAATGTTTTACTTATTAAAATTATTAATAAGTCATTATTGTTGAAATTATTACTGCCAGTAATAAAAATACAAAGCCACAAATCATTTCATTGGCAAAGAATACTTAATCGAAAGTGTAAAAAACATGCCAGGCCAGTCTGTCATTATTTCGAGATTATGTTCAGATTCACCTTTTTGTCCAAATTACTGTAAGTAAATGTAGGTAAGTTTTTGCACGTAATATTTTATTCACTTTATTAAAAACATATCCTGTCTATTCATAATATACCTTTTTTATGCCGTAAATAAGAGTTAAACACAAGTCACTCGTCGCCTACTGGAAGTGCAGAATATTATTACTATTTTATTATATTTTTTAGTCAGTAGCCATTTTATAATGTTATGGGCCCAGACAAAAATTGACGTTTACTTCTTAGTTCACACGTCTGACTTCATTATTACACTGTAAAAAAATAAAACAATTCTACTACTTAGAATCGTAAAATTACCAACAAAAAGTTGGTGCAATTTTACTACTTTGATTAGGGTCAATGACACTTGCATACTAGAAGTTCCAACCAATCTTGTGACTTTCAGTGCAGGTAATAAATGGACCTACTTTCAGTTCGTTGAATTTGTTTACGCTGGTGAAAGTACAGAAACTGTTAAAAATTCCTTTTTCCGAAGTAATCTCACGTCTTGAAATTCGATAATTGATAACGCGGCTTACTTCCACAGCTCTGAACGTAGTATAAGTACAAGTAATAGTAAAGTGTTAAAGTTGCGGAAAATAATAGAAAAAACTGCTTTCTACTGTATTCCTTAGTTGAACGAGAAATTTACAATTTCTAGTCAAATTACCAATATTCACATTTCTCATGTAGATGCTAAAGTTAACATGTTGAATCAAAACACGAATATTTTCGGTTAGAATACCATCACCTAAAATTCATTGTGCATTTGTAATTTTAAAGAATTTGTCTGGAAATTCAAATAACCTAAAAGTTAAATTCCATACTGACAGTGGATATTTGTAATTGTCAGCGAAACGTTACATTGGGAGTAGGTAATAATCAGACCTACTCTGAAAATGGTAAAATTACCAGAAATTTTTTTACAGGGTAATAAAATACTTTCATTATTTGTTATTACTAAATAACATAACCTATATTTTTTTTACACTTGTATCCATACAAAGTTTCAAACGCAAACATGTAAACTATGATAAACTTGATCCGAAGTTGCACGAATTGGACCGAAAGATCGATCCGAAAGCGCCTTTGAAGCCGCTAAATTTGAAAATGCCCCTGTAGAACGGCTTCTCCCCAGCTGGTGTGCGATTCGAGTAGCATTTAAATTCCCCATACATGTAAGCCCCAGCGTGTCCGCTCTGCATGTGGAAAAGCAGGTAGAAAGGTAAGAGAAAATAAAGAAAGAGATTAGAAAAGAAATGGTGAAACTTCAAGAATAAATGAGAAAATGGGAAGAATTCAGGGAAAAGCTAGAGAAAAGGTTTCAGATGTTGGAACAAAGACTAAAAAAGCAGGAAGATACTATTAAGAAGATAGATGAGTTTGAAGGTAGGATAGAACACATAAGGCTCAAACTGGGAGTACAGGCGTTAATGAAATGGGAATATAAGATAGAAGTGATAAAATAAATGAGGATGTTATATGGAGGTTTGGAGAGAATAGTGGATAAATTAATATGGGTAGAAAGGATTATGCAGTAGAAGTTAAGGGAAACATCGAAAGAGGAAAGAAAAAACGGGAAAAAACATGAGTTAAGTATTGGAACATACAGTTAGAAGGTGTATGGTGGGATTGGGGCGAGGACATAGAAGAGTTGATAAAAAATGAGATGTCGGGACACTATGAGAGAAAGAAATAGCACATATAGAAATAAGTAATGGTAGGAAACAAAAAGAGACGAGAATCGACAGTAGGAAATATTGAAGGATATTCTACTAGAATATAGCAGGCTTGGAAAGAAATTATGGGGAGTTTATGTGAAATTTGACACAATGAAGACGTGGCTAGATGAAAAAGAGTGGAAGAGTAAAGAGAAAAATACGAAAAAGTTACAAGCAGCATATTCAAAATAAAAAAATTAGAATAACAAAGGCAGAGCAATGGGAGGAATCAGCGAAAAGGAGAGAGAGAAGGATGAAAATGGAGTGAAAAGCAATGTAAAATATCCAAAGAAAAGATACTTAATGGGGATGGAAAGAAATTTTTGAAGGCCCTAAAGAAGATGGAATGGTTGATCTTAAACAGAAACAAATAGGGGGCGAGGAAGGAGAATATACATGTTCAGGAAGAAAAAGGGAAAGTGTAATTTATTATATGGTAATCGATCATGTGGTAAGAGAGATGGTCAAGAAACTGGAGGTAAGGAATTATATAGATGTGTATCACTTTCTATACTAGTCACATTAAAGAGAGAAAAGAATAATAACATTAAGGGTAAAAAGGAAGCAAAGGTTAAAAGAGTAGAAAAGGGAGATTGACCAAAGAAAGGTAAAAAACAGTTTGAGGCAGAGGTCAGGAATATCAAAGTGGGGACAGAATACGTAAACTAAGAAATAGAAATAATTATAGAAGATATGGAAAAGTATTAGATTGCACAAGCAAAAAATAAGTTAGTGAAGGAGGAGATAGAAGTGGATGTGGTGACGAATGCACACAGAAGAAGAAGAAAGTGAGAAGCCAATTTAAAAAATGAAGAGAAGGGACGAGCAGTGGAGAAAAATGTAGGATAGAAAAGAAGTATAAATCGCTGTGTGATAAAAAAACCCACAGGAAAATAAAAGGTTTGAGGAAGATGCGGAGAATGCCAGGACGGAATAAGAGGTTTGGAAGGTGGTAATTAGATAAGAAAAAGGAAAAGAGTGGGCTAGCATGTTGAGGTAGTATAATGGAAAACAGTTTTATGGAATTAATAGGAGAGGTAGACAGGAAAATCAGGAACAGAGGAAAATATATTAGGGAAACAGATGAGGAGCAGGACATAAAAAGGGAGGAAATGGTCAAGGTATTAGAGATAATGAAATATGGAAAGGCACGTGTTATAGATGAGATTCAAAATAAAGTCGGGAAATATAGAGGGACAGAATTAAAGCGATGGGCATGGATAACGTGCAATACAATATGGAGATGAGAGGAAGGGCCAGAGTTGTGTAAGGAAAGAGTAGTGGTACCCATGGTGAGAAAAGACACAGGGTAGGAAGTTACTGATTATAGCGGACTGACGCTAATGCTAAAATTGTATATAGTATATGTGCCTTTTATATGGAACCGGTTAACGAAAAAAGTTGAGGGAGAAAGATAGAACCACTAAATCAGACAGAGTTTATAAAAGGATGAGAATGATGGACAATATAAATCTCCTGAACGATCTAATAAATAAGAAGAAAAAAAGGGAAACAGGGGAAATGATAGCAATGTCCGTGAACTTAAAGGCAGCCTATGGTTCATTAGAACGAGGCTGAATAGAAAAATGTATGGTAAAAAAGAGATTAAGAGGGGGGTTAATAAAAAGAGTTCTGATCTTATGAGTCAACTTTTATTTAATATATTAATATCAGACTTTGAAGAAGAAATTAACAGAAAGGATAGGGAAGGAGTCCAGATAGGGAACGAAAAGATATACTGCCATACGCAAATATTATAGTATTGATGGCAGAGAATTCAGAAGGGATGGCAGGCATAATTACAGGATGAGGGAAACACTCGGCGAGGAAAAAGTTGTATTTAAATTTAGAAAAGACAAAGATAATGATATTTGAAAAAGGAGAGGGAAGAAAGAAAAATAGACAGGGATGTGGAAGGGAATAAATTTAGAAGAAGTAAACGAGTTTAAATATTTGGATATATTTTGACAAAAAAATCGAGATCATAAAGCTCATATAAGAGGAAGGACAAAAAGCAGTAGAGGTAATGAAACAGGTATTAGGAATAAGAAAAAAAGTTTTGAAAAATTAAAAAAGGAGAATATGGTTATTTGGTACGCTTGTTTGGTTAGTAATAGGCCATGGAGCTGATATATGGGTGGGGGGGGGGGGGGGGGGGGGGGGGGGGGGGGGGGGGGTCGAAAGAAAGGAAATAGATTAAGGGTTCACAAGAAAGGTACATAAGGCGTTGAAAGAGTTATCACTCGTATAAGTTACTGCTTGTTCTAAAAATGACTGTTAGTTTTTAAATATAGTAAGATGTTGTTATGTCGCCTCTCATCTCTTGGCTTGGAGTTTTTGTCCTGGAGAGGAGCTGCGTAGAGGAACCCTTGAGTGCAGAGAACCCAGGCGTTCAAACTTGTCATACCCTTCGGTGGGTTTTGTTGGCTGCTCGGCGGTTTGAAGGAATGTCCTCTTTTCGTTGGTTGAGAGAAACAGCCGCCACGGGTTTCTTTCTTTCATGGGTCCAGGAATTGTTTTATAAAGTAGGAAACTTGTCCGGATGTGAACTTGGTATTTGTCCCGCATCTTCCTCCTTTTCAATTCCACTGGGTCCTCCTGGTAAATTCGTATTTGAGAGACCGGCTTCTGGGTCTATGGTACGTGTTCGTCCAGGATAGATTTAGCCTTGCAGAAAAATATCCTCCGCTCGAAAAATGGGTTAATAACTAGGGATCTATCCTGATCCGCTCGAATCGGGAACAGAGTCCGCCTAGCTGAGGCTTACTGCGAACGGACTGCTTGGCGGATAATACGCGCTTTCCTTGAACTGATCTACCCCAGTGATCAGGGTGTGTACTTACTTAGTAGGGAACCGGTTTCTCCAGACTCTGGTAGTTGTGTGAATGTTACTTTTTCAGAAGATTGATCGATTTCGCCGTTCTTATATTGATCAATTTTACCATTTCCAGATTGATGGAATTCAGCTTTTCCAGAGTAATGGAATTCACTGTTTCCAGCTTGTCGAGTTTCACCTTTACTAGGTGAATGGGTTTAGTCAATTCCAGGTTTATGGATTACACCGTTTTCAGGTTGATGGGATTCATCGATGAAGTCACTGCCGCCTGGTTGGCAACAAGATTTGTGCGCGTACCCGGTGTGACACTGATTCGTCCGCGGCAAGAGTGACAAGGATGACTCTGTCCACAAGGAGGAGCACGAAACTGAGCCGTCCGAAACTGCAATGAAAAAAATGCTTGAAAATTAATGTGATGCTTTAAAACCACTTGCAGACAGGAAAATTCCCATGATCTCAGTTTCAGACAGTGTAATTTTACGTTCCACATGCTTAATTAGACTGTCAATGTAAAATGCCAGAGACCATCTCAAGACAAAGACGCGCATAACCTAAAAAATGACATTGTAAAGAAGTGACTTTCAGTTGCTATGTTAGAGTGAAAAGAAGCATGATGAAAAATTTGTCGTTAAAATATAAAATTTCAAAATTCCAAAAAATCAATTTTGTTATTATTCACCTAAAGTTGAAAAGAAGTATTTGTTTCTCGATTTATGTCCCCGGCTTTCTCCTGGATCTTCCGGTAAATATTCCTGATATCTGCTGTTTCAGAAAAAAATTAACTCTCTTTGCGAATCCCTCAGTTTTTCACATATATGGTTGATTTCGAAAATCAATAAGCATCAGCAAATCCTTTTGCAAAAAATCTATTGACTTTGAATCTTGTAAGTAAGATAACGAAACTTTTGTGTTTAATAAAGAAAAATTGAGAGACTGATTTATTACACACTAGCAGCAATTGCACGTGCGTAAACCGCGCGTTCACGTCCCTGGATTTTTATGTTCTAACATAGAAAATATGCACATTAAAAAATCTATTATAAAACCTAGTTTTTAATATTAGGTTTTGAAGTTTTTTAACATTAATTATTAATTTCGAATTGAGGGCTTCTAAAATCGAAGCCCTGCAAAGTAAAAAATTTTTTTTTTGAAGGATGACGAAATTGAATGATTTCAGATTGAAAATGTACAAAATTGGACAACATCAAAACCTAAGAAATTTAATACTTTAAGCTTAGATCATTTAACATTCAGAAGTATTGAAATTATATTATTTATAATTAAAAGCGTTCTAAATTAAATGTTTAAAAACTGAATAATATTGAATTTGAACAATTATAAATTTGAAGCCATTAAGGCTTAAAAATTTAATATTGAAAACTAAATTGCATGTTTTAAAATCAAAGCCTCTGAAGTTCTAGAATTCTAAATTGTTCTTACATCATAAGATTCCAATTTGACATTAAAGCTGAATTCCAGAAAGCATTCTAGAACATTTAAACTTGAAGGAATGCGAACTCCATTTCAACTGAAAAAATTCAAAGTAACAACAACTTGGATATTAGAGCTTTTTTATAATCGACCACTTTAAAATTTTAATTATTTGAAGTGAGCTTAAATCACTTAAAAACTAATATATTTCATATTGCTTATTAAATTTTTATCCATTCAACATTTCATTTTAAACCTAATTTTTTATTTATTAATTTTTTAATTCAAAACTTCCTTTAGAAATATTATTGATTCTTGAAATTTTCCAATGAAATATTTTTCAATTTGAAATTATTTATTTGTTTAAATCTTTAGCTGAAAATCGAAAAATCTTAAGATAATACATTGAAAATTAAAGTAAATAATACACAACAAGGTTACTGTAATAAAATTCCATTTTTTGAAAATGTAACATTTTAAGCTTTATATTTCGCAGTTGCTATATATTTACGTCTAAAATTGTGAAATTCAAAGCTATCAAGGCTTTTAATATAAAATTTTGAAATATCAAATAGTTGAATGGCCTTGTCATTTTGTATAATTATTTAAATTTGAAACTAAAATATTGTCAAATTTAAAATTTAAAACCTCCAAAAATAAATATAAAAATTAATGTTTAAGGACGATACATATTTTATTGATAAGTATCATATAGCGTAGTACTGCCATGATGGGAGAAAACACCTTTAACTGCAAACATCGAAAAATGAGTTTTTTATATCTTTGGAATCGTGAAGAAAAGATACACCTGACTATTGAAATAAATTTTTCAAATTGTTAATAACTTTTAGAATAATTATTGCTAAACTTTGGAAAAACGCCGCTTACTGCAAAATTTGGCGATTTCGTGATTTGGAATTGAGCCGTAACTGACCGTTAAGTGCAAGCTCAAATCATGGACAGCTGAATAAGTCACAGAAAAATTCGAGAAAAAGCCGCAACGGGCAGGTACAAACTTTACTAAATTATCGGGCGGTGATCTCGAGACTTCGTGATTTCCAAGAGGTCCGTACGCGCTTACACCGTTCTCCAGAATCATCGGACCCCGATTAAAAACGTCTGTAATTCGAGAAACGCCGTAACTGTATTTATTTTAAGCTGCGAAATTCTTTTGCCGTGAACGGCGTTTTCTCAAATCGCGACAGGCCTATTTGTGGGGTCCGTGATTCGAAAAGAGCCTTAACTGTCCGTTACGGCGTTTTCTGAATTTCAGCATCCCAATCAACGCCGTTAACTGCATTTTAGATAATTAATTAACATGTTTTAACAATTTTTGTTGCAAAAATGAAAAGTTCATATGCAAATTAATCAATAACAAAAAAAACTGCAGATAATGAATTAGAATCCGCGATACACGAGAGTAAAGATTCGACTAGTTTTCGCAGATTTTCTCGACTTCGCTCATTTTTCAGTTAACGGTGTTTTCTCAAATCACGGCAGAGAATCAAGTGACATTCAAAACGAATGGATAGATTTTCCCACAAAAAAATGATATTTCTGTCAAACCAAATCACTGTCATTTTTACTGTTCAAAATTACAGAATTTTAAGTATTGCGATAAACATTATGAACTTTTATAATTCAGTTATTCTAAACGCTTTACAAATTATATTCTTTCCAATTGGAAACTTTACAAAATTATGAATAACACGAATTATGGAATACAGGAAATCTCCTAAAGTAATATTTCTCTGCCTGCTTTATCCCGGTGTTTTCCCGATGTAAGTTGCTTCAGGCTTTCTCCTGATTCTCCCATGTGGATAACCACCCTCTTTTAATAAACTAGGGAAATACGTACACCTTTTTTGGTTTCGAGCAACCTTTTTTTCTATTCATTGCGAATCCTGTTTAAGCCCGCTTTTACGCATCTTGTGTTATAATGACTCATGTCATAGTATCCGTTTGACATTTAGAAATATATACGTATTTCTCAAGTTTATTGAAAGGAGCCCGACAAAAATAAACATAAATAAGGAATATATTTTTTTGCACCATTAATTAGAAGTAAACAAAATTGAATTTTTCCAAATATTATATATTAAAAAAACCATTTTTTTCTTATATTTTTCGCTTCAAGGCTTTTTACTTTCATAAACTTCACCCACAAAAAATTTTATAAATTTTTTCTATGAACAAAAGAATTTTGAAAACTGTCAATCGATTTGCCAAATGGTGAGGATTTTTGTTCTCATAATGCTAAAAAGAACATTTTCAGTACTATTACTAAGTAATCAAATCATTTTGAGTTTTTTTCGGTCCACCCTAATACACGTGTACCCACACGCTGCACACGTAATCATTTATCGATTATCATGAACAATTAAGGAATAACAAATCTTTTTGCTTGACCATGGATAAGTATATTTCTTTCAGATTTTGAGTACAGAAGTGAAAAAATGTTGAACCCATTTTTTTTTCAAAAATGATAGTAGAAAGTAGGTTGTCAAATAACCTGTCATGGTGACCAGTCAACAAATTATTTTGTTAAAAAAATAAATACTAGAACAATACAAGCATAATTTTTCTAAAGCACATCAATGCAATAGCGTCATAGATAATGAGTGATCATAACGCATTTTATTCAATAATTTTGTAGATATTTATTTTGACTCCCTGTGGATACTGAACGACTGTATGCACCTGTCTCCTACTTTATAATATTTCCAAATGAATTGTCTTTAATTGAAAAGTTAATACTTCATCAGCTGCTGTCACTGGTTACACCGCTGCCTATCTCTATTTATATACACTTAAGACTCCCTTCTTCTCTCAAGCATCTGCATTCTACATCACTGACTGTCTCTCAGCCGATTCAAAGTGTGAAAACCAGCCTGTCCGATCTGATAAAAGTTATTATGCTATCTCTCAACTGTCAAAACAAATCTCAGATAAGATTCACTTGGCGTCGGAAGTGCAGTTCTAAACTAAATTTCCACTGGCCCGTCTTCACTTAGATAGACTTGTAGCAGCATTTGAGGCGCGTGATGCTCTTCACCAGCTGTCTGACGGTATCATTCAGATCTTCTTTGCACAGCGCGGCGGAGCTCTGTGCGTGAGAATCAAATTCAAACCGCAACCGAATAAAAGCGCTACCTCAGGCCCCCATTCTTGAGTTGTTTCTGAAGACACGATTTGATCCTCGTCTTGATAGTAGAACTGTGGAGTTATTATACTTACTTCGAAACAAGTGGTAAGCCTCACCAATTATTATTAAATATTAAACATTGTTCAGACTATTTTTAAACATATTACTGCATAGAATTCTACATGTATTAAACATGGTTTTCTTCTAATTATTAATAAAATAAAATAAGATCAAGACTTAGTACAAAATTGAATGATTTCTCAATACAGGGATAATTTTCTTAGTATTTATTGAAATTAGTAGCCAAAAAAAACTTGGCATTCACAATTCGTTGGTAACCTTGATAACTGCATGGTTTTTAAGGTTTTGGTTTTATATATTACAAACTCTCATTTTAATTATTGATTCTGATCGTACTTTTATCGATCTATTTAAACTATAAGATATTTATAAATGTCCATCAAAAAAAAATTTCAAAAACCAATATATTCCTGATTAATTCGAACTTTTCCACCTCGCCTTTTTGCCAACTTTAAATTTTAAAAACGGATAATTATCGTCCCTGAGTACTTAAGATCTTTTATACGTTTCAGTGTCTCAAAATACTTGTCTCATTTCTTTTAACAAACTTTATGGTATCATCTAGACAGCCAGCATGTTGTAAAGATTTATTTTGAGGAGTACCACAACAATTTACTATCTTTTGTATCGAATTGAATTAATTGTGAATTGTCAGTTCCAAAGCTTATTTCTTTTTCGTAGCAACGGACCCTTTTCAAGTTAAGGCCCTACTAAATTTCGAAAACTATTTCAATTGGTGACCATTGTCGTTTTCAGAGTAATATTTTAAAGCTGAGAAAATTTGGATATCTTGCCTCTTTTGTCAGCAGTCTGAAGAAGAAACATCGAAAAATATTTTTCAAGTTTCCTTTACCGTGTTATAAATCAAGTCATTTTGTTTGGAATTTTCCTGCAATTCCTGCGCTCAAATTCATCTTGTCTGATTTTTCGAGAGAGTTATTTTGTAAATTCATTAAATTAGAAATTCCTTTAAATTGCAGCAACTTCCTCTTTTTGTTTTGTTTTAATTCTTTCGTTTTCTTTGGATTAATTCTTTAAATAATTATTCTATTCTTGGTCTAATCATTGGATTTTGCCTTTGTTGAATTATTTATTATTGAATTACTGATTCCATTGGTTATTGTATGCGTTATTTTAATTTAATTTTAAATTATTTTTATTTTAAGAATGTATCTGGTCGTTTTTGAAAGATTTTTTAACGCAGATTCTGAATTCCGTAATGAAAATTACCAATTACTTCAAGATTTTGAAAATACCGGGTCAAAAGGTCGATGAAACGCATTCTTTGCCATATTTGAGTGTCCTTATAAAATAAACGAGAGGTGATTGAACCTACTACTTGAGCTTAAATTAAAGCTTGAACCTTCGGCTAAAGCATTTAATAATGACTTTGTAGGAGGCTTGAATATAGAGCCGTTGAGAACGGTTTTTCGAGTAGCCCGCGCGCCCCAGCCCCGCCCAGCCATGCGCTCGGCTGACTGCGTTGCGTGAGTCAAGTACTTAAGGGGATTTATTAGACTGGCAAAACGGGATTCCATTTTGAAGCCGCAATTTTAAATAATTTTTCCTGTTTTTTGCACACGGCATCTAAATGTTAATCTATTTTTCTGACCAGCGCCGGTTTTTGAAAAATATTTATATTTTGTTTAATAATCAAAAAGGTAGGAATAGCGCGTTGCATTGCTCATAAATCATGTCCCTTTAATTGTTGTGAGATGCAGATCAGTTACAAAAACTCAAACTATGAGAGCATGGATTGAGTCAATTTTGATTAGCAGAATTAGTTTATTCATATAATTTAAAGAAAACAAAGATCAGATACATGAACTTTGGTCAATATTTGCAGTATTAGTAGAAATTTTAATAGTGCAGACGAAAGTATAGCCAGATCCTTCCATTGAATCGAGATTCATGCCGGTTACGAAACCTAACATTTTAATGGATAACTGGATTCAATTTTAATAACCAGAGTCAGTTGCCTTCACATAATTGGAAGAAAAATAACAAATATTCCTGAAAATCGGTTAATAATTGCTGTAAAAACGGAAGCGTTCAAGTCCATACAAAAGTGTAGCTTTGTCGACAACTTGACACCGATTTTGACACCTGCTGCCTCAATCTGAATAGTAAGTACTTAATCTAAACTACTGATTAAAAAGTGTTATTAAATTTAAATGATAAGCTTTACTAGATTAATTAGCAGTTTGCTGGTTAAAAATGTCAGAAAAGTGTAATAAAGCACTTTCTAATTGACTTCTGTCGAGAA
>NC_046657.1:137106521-137107536 GCF_010883055.1 Belonocnema kinseyi | reverse complement strand
AATCTGAAAAATCTCTATCCCTTCCACACACTACTCCTTTCCCCTGCCGAGTGAGTCACGCCTACCCCGAAAGGGAAATGGCTTAATGGTGTAAAAAAAAAGGCACGTTGAGTTTTCACGCACATTGATATACTGACCGGTATGTTAAATTTAAAACATATGTATATTAAATTCACTACACCAATGTATGTTTCATTTCATTAACGGTAGTGCATATTTGCTTCACACGCATGTATATTAAACCCCGTACAGATTTTTCTAACAGTGTATTCATACTGAGAAAAAGATCTTTTTGATTTAAGCAAAAAGATTTGTTTGAAAACATATTTTTGATTCAACACACCTTCTTTATTTTAATATATAAAACATTTGTTTAATTTCAATATATGGAAGATATATAAACCCATTAAATAAAAGAAATCATTTGTTTGATACGATTTATTTGATTCAAACAAATAATAGTTCTTTGCGCATCCGCTTCAGTTTCGGGGCGCTGCAGCGCCACTTAGTTTTAGGCATTCAAAATGTTAGTTGAATCGTTAAATGTGTCAGCGTGTTTGTTCGCGGTGTGTGTAAGCAGTGATGTAAAGGCTGTACCTAAACGAAGCCTTGGAAATTTGCAAATTACATTGGGCAAACTAGTAAAGGTTTGGTTTTTCACCAATTCCAGACCGTCGCCAGTTTTATTTCTAAGTAACCTCAGACATATGTAGGATGTTTTGAAAACATTGCTGGAAACCTGGGACCTACCAGCTGTTACTGTCACTATAGCGAAAAACATGGGCTCTTGAAAACAAATTCGTTTTTTATACCAAAATGAAAATTTATTTAAATCGAACACAATCTGCAAGTAATTTAACACAAAAACTTTTTAACTTAAACAAGAGTTTTATTTGATTCAAACAAAATATATATTTAAATCAAAAATGAATCTGCCACAAAATTTTTTTAAATCAAACATATGTATATCTTACTGCATAACAAAGAAACAATATGTTTGATTCAAACAGTTCTT
>NC_046657.1:137100731-137106421 GCF_010883055.1 Belonocnema kinseyi | reverse complement strand
ACCATTCTTTCCGCGGTCTACCTCTGGGCACGTTGCCATTTACTTTACCTTGATACACTTGTTTCGTTAGTCGTTCATTTGGCAGTCTCTCAACATGTCCGATTCTTTCTTTCTTAACCGATTTCTTTCCCATGTGTCTACTAGCGTCTCTTCTGCACCACATTCTTTTAGAATTATCTCGTTACTTACATTGTCCATTAGGGATTTCCCGCTTATTATGCGCATGAATCTCATGTCAATTGCATTAATTTTACTCATATCTTTTTCTTGATAAGTCCATGTCTCGCTACCGTATAGTACAGTCGGTACAAATATAGAATTATGTATTGCCATTTTAATTTATTTAAATCTTGTCAAATATTCTCAATTAAATTAATGATCTAGAATTCGTTGACTGAATTGTTATTTATTATAAAAGTGCAATGTACGGGTAAAAATTTTTTCCAATTTCGCTTTAAATGGTCAAAATTTAAGGCGAGGACAGTAAATTGTAGGTTAGGTCTGTTCTTTATTTGCTTACTTTAACTTTTCTACTGGAAATACAATTTTATTTCTCATTGAAAGGAAAAAGTTATCATGTTTTATTATTTAAAATTGAAAATGACTGCAAAATTTATTTTGAATTTGTGAAAAATGGAATTATCTGATTTTTCTTGAACGTGATTAACATGAATGCATATGAAATTGAATATAGTCGCCCTTATAATGGCGATTTCATAAGCTTGATATCTTAATTTAAATACACAAGGGTATATTATATTTAATATTATTTTTAAGAGTATATATATATATTTATTTATTTATATATAATAATCATTTTGACAGAAATTTTTAAAGCATCATTTGTCATCCATAGAAAAACATATGTGAAAACTGTATAAAGATCAAGAAGACCTACCTCTAATAAAAGTAAGTGGATTAATTACCAGAATTAATTACGGAAGAAAAATATTTTTTTTGTGTGGATTTCCGGGAGATATGCATAGAAATATGTAAATTAAATGTCAGACCACCCTTATGCCATGCCTATTATAACTGAAATACCTGTAGCTTTAGCACAATTTTCCCTGTGTGAGAATTTCTCCTATTAGCTGGTATACCGATGAAAGCCGATGGTACTGTTACAACTTTCAGTGATCTTTGTAAGTACCAGGTATCAGTCATTAAAGTGATAAAATCAATTAGTGACATTAGAGTGTATAGTACGTATAGTGTTTATAGAGTGTGTATAGTGTGTCGCAGGCTTGGCTAAAATTGTAAATGGTAGCAAATTTGTATTAGTGTACGAGGTTCGAAATAATTGTGTCACCTTGAAAACGCGCGCGCGCGCGTGTGTGTTTGAGTTTGTGTGCCTGTGATAGCGCTTTGAAAAAAAGAATAATTTTGAAAGAAGTTTTTAAAGTATCATTCGACATCCATAGAACAATTTATGTGTAAACTGTATAAAGAATAAGAAAACCTGCCTTAAATAAAAGTAAGTAGTTTAATTACCAGCATATGATGTTTCTTTCCAATTTAAATATTTCACCGAGACCTGGATTCGAACGTGGAAACTCTTCTTTATTCATAATGTGTCCCCTAAGGGTTTACATGACTTCCATTCCTTACAATCTTTTCATTTATATCTATATTTTTTTTACAATCTTATCCTTCCTATATATACAATTATTTACAACTATTTTCATAAGGTCTTACATCTAGTTTCTTATTTCTATTTCCTGCGATAGCGCAGCTTAGGACTTATTAGCAAACGAGTGAGCGCGTGAACGAAAGCGAAAGTGCAAGCGAGAGAGAGAGAGAGAGAGCATGAGAACGCAAACGCATCTTAGTCTACTTAAATTTTACTTTACCATTACTTACAATTTTTATGCTTCTAATTTAAGCGACTTCCGTTTCTTTTTTCTTTCACTTTTTTATACCTCCATTTGCCTTTTGTCACATGCATTCTTTCATTCTCTCTCATTTGCTCCTCTCTAGCATCCTCCAACTCCTTCATCCATTCTTATCCTAATCCATCTTCCCCTAGAATTTTAACCACATTTTCTTGCCAGCTTCCTTTCTCTTCCATCCCTCTCCTACATCCTTTCCATACAAGTTCCCATGTTTCCTCAGCCCATTCACATATTCTACACTTTCTGTTCTCTTCTTTTTCCCAGTACATCCCCTCCCTTACCTCATTTCACAATCTAAATCTTGCTATTCTGGTCCACCTTCTCTCTCCCCATCCCTTTTCTAAATACTTTGGCACCCCTTCCTTTTTAATCATCTTATACCATTTATTGTATTTTCATTTCTCAATCGTCCCCCATCTTTCTACTAATTGTCTTTCCCTCTCCCCTTTTTCAATTCTTTATAGTTTACTCCAGTCCCGTCTTCTATTTCTCTATCATTAAAGAACTCCCTCCTCGTGGAAACTCGTGAAGTGATATTTAACGAATATGAAGGTATGAAAATCTGCGATTCAAAGATGCTGTACATCTTTCAAAAACATGCACTTAAATAATTTTTGCTGTTTATATATAGATAGAATTTTTACCGCTTATATCTTTAACCCCATTTTTCATCTATTCTTATTTAAATTTTCATCAATTTAGTAAGTGCTTTATTTCACTTTCCTGACATTTTAACTAGCAAACTGTTAATTCATCTATGGTCAAGCTTATTATTTGAATTTAATAACACTTTTTAATAAGTAGTTTAGATTAAGTACTTTCTACTCAAATTGAGGCAGCAGGTGTCTTTTTTCCAATTATACGAAGAAAACTAATTCCGGTAATTAAAATTGAACCCAGTCATCCTTTCAAATGTTAGGTTTTGTAAAGACGTAAACGGTATGGGTCTCATGTCAATGAAAGGATGGTTCGTTCCGCATGATTCGAAACGCTACGTAATATCTGGCTATTCTTTCGTGTATACTTTCAAATTTCTATTATTACCGCAAATATCAACCGATTTTCATGGATCTTGTTTTGAATTTCTTCCAATTATATAAATAAACTAATTCTAATCATTAGCATTGAATTAATCCATGCTTTCATACTTTGAGTTGTTGTAACTGCCCTGAATCACATGAGAATGAAAAAGTCATGATTGACGAGCAATTCGACGTGCTACTCGTCGCGCCCCAGGGTGCCTACCCCTTAAATTTCACCAGGGTCGATGAGAATGCGGCGAGAATCTAGACTGAGTGTCACCGCAATTTTTCTCTATTGTTCTCTCCTTTTTGATTTTTAAACAAAATATAAATATTTTTTTTTGAAAACTGGCGCTGATCAGAAAAATAGACGTACATTTAGATGTCGCATGCAAAAAAGCAGAAATAAATATTAAAAATGGTGATTTTCAATTACATTGAATTTTGATGCAAGTCCCACATGAACGTTGCACTTCGATTATAAATAAGAGTTTGCTTGATGAACTTTAGGTTATTACTTAATCTTAAAATATTTGACAAGATTTGGGTGCATCAAACAAGTTTTAACTTTCACGGACTCTGTTTGACTATACACGTATATTAATTTTACAAGACAATGGTATATTCAATTCAGAACATGTATATGCATATTGCTTTCATTACATTTATAGTAAAATCGCTAGAGAAACTTCTAACAATGTGGATAGATTACTCTAGAGCCTATAATTTCTATTCAATTAAATTTTTTAAAGTGAATTCTTATGAAATTTCCAAGACCCTTAGAATCTTATTTCTATGGAATATTTTCCAATAATGCTGTTCTTATAGCCATCGAAACATTGTTTGAGTTGAAATAACCTTAGGGTGACCTTTAAGGTTATCCGGAACATATGACCTGAGTGCACATTTAAATGTAAAATTTTCACTTCTGTCGATTGCCGGTGTCAAAAAGGAGCATTTCCATTTTTTTTAAATTAACCTTGAAATAACGACGAATGTCATCCTCAAGGTCAAAACTAAGGTCACCATCAGGTTCCTGGTTAAAAGTTACTGCGGGAATGACCTTGACCTTTAGGAAAAATAGCTCACTCAAGAAGATACAGGCCTGTTCCGCTGCTTTTGTGACACCCTCTATATAATGTGTCAGGTCAGCGAAGTTCGTGAAATCGCTGCGCACGCATGTCACGTATTTCGCCGCCGATTTTTCATGTGAGAGTACTCTATGAATGAAGACGATTCACCGAATTTCAGGTTATTCAGTGAAAAAGTGAAGATTTTACAGTCCTTGAAAGTTCTAAATTTCGGAGAAAAAGCGCCATTTTCGAAAAATTCTAGGACTCTTCAATATTAATCAATTTTGACCTGCAAGGTCACATTTTTCTTTATTACTTCAACTTTAATTTAAAAATACATCGTCATGCTTTTACGTAATTGCAGCGTGTCTACGGAGCAATTGGTACTTGCAATTTTTCAAAAAATGAGGTATTTTCCGATTTTTACGAAACTTGCACAAAATAATCCTCAAACATCCGTAAAAAAACTCAAGAAGACCTGGAGCACATTTAAGCCTCGTTCCGCAGATCTTAATTTTTTCTTTTGGCGTTTTGACTGTGTTGCAGGGCAGGCCAGCCGCCGCTCGGCTGGCATAGTAGTACAGTGGTGCCACGTAATGAACTCATTGTCAACTGTTCTCCAAAACAAACTTTGAACTCGAAGTACATGCACACCGAGATGCACAGGTACCTATATATTTCGTCTCTTAGGCTTGTATACTCTATTTGTCGAGAGAAGACCCGAAATAACGACGAATTGTGGTTTCCTTCGCGCAGCCCATTGTTTATTATTTCAAGTAGGAGGAATTTCTTATAATGTTCAGCCAATCTGAAGTGAAACTCTTCAACTTCATGAAAATTTTTTTTCAAGATTGAATTAAGACACTGGCGGTCAGTAGGCTTTATGCTTTCTCCTACTTTTTGTGTTTAAAAAAAATTGTATTGCAATTGGCGATTTGAAAATAGCACAATCAGTATCTATAAAATTTTACCTATTCAAATGATATATTACTTGCCTAGGAAGGTCGAAAATTTGATGATGTTTAAGTAAAGAAACTTTGGCACAATATTGAATTTCATATTGATTACTTCCCCAATTTTTAAACTTTATGGACAAATTACATATCGTGTCAATAGGAATAATTCGCACACTCAGAATAACTTACTTTCAATTTGATGATTGCAGAATTATTCATTTTTAACCTTTCAATCACAAAAAGAGCGAGTGAGTGGAAAACTCAAGTGGCTACAGTAGACCCCTGGTTAGCCCTACTAGACGGTCGAATAAAATATGAACCATCACACTGTCTAGTTATATATACCAAAATAACCATTTCCATGGTTAGTAGGGCTAACTAGCGGTCTGGTTAAAGGAACCAAACATAAAGTTAAGCTTACAGTTCCGTTTTTAGTTAATTCAACTAGTTTTCTAGCAAAAGTTACAAGATGTATGGTATTGGAAATATTTGTTTTTATTTTTTATAGGAAAATAAGTAAGTTTTGAGGATCTAACTGGTAAATGGTGTAGGAGGAAATAAAGAAGGGAGCTATTAAAACAATGAATGAGATATTAAAAATGAAATATTTCAGACCACTGGATTTAGGTGTTGAAAGAGTCCCTTATTTAAATTTTTCGACGTTTCGAAAACTATATGTTTTCCTTATACCATATCAAGTATTTATGTATATGCATCCTCAATTTTCCTTTTCTTAACTGTACTTCG
>NC_046657.1:137095201-137100631 GCF_010883055.1 Belonocnema kinseyi | reverse complement strand
TGTACAAAAATATACAAGATTGTTTATTCATTAACAAAGATAAGCTTTTATGACAGCCAGAATGACCCTTTTTGTTAAGACAGGTATATACTCGAAGTTATAAACCGCTCGTGATGGAGTCATAGAAATTCGACTCAAGAGATAAATTTATGTCATCAAGACATAGAAACTTGCCTCCAAGACATTAATTAAATTCTGACACCGTCTTAAAATTGAGACGTGCTTAAGTCGAACTTTTCGACTTCACCATGTCTTGATTGGGGCAATTCAAGTCGAACTCAAGTGGAAGAATTTTTACTTGGGTTAGGTGATATCGTAATGGTAAATTATAGTAACTTAAAATTGTAACTTATAGTAGAAATTCCGCTATCTTTCCCTATTTGAAGCTGGGTTGTCAGGTACTAGTATAGAATTCCATGCTTCGTATAGGTATGGCAAATCTATCTGTGTATAATGGGGCCCCGACCAGAGAACTCCTAAAATCTTATATTGCTTAAAATATAATTTTGATTTTTTTGAAGGTTTCAGTATGCAAAAATAATGTTTTTATGTGTATTTAAACTCGTTAGTCTCGAAAGCTTGATTTAGGGCACTAATGAATATTTTCTTCGGAGCCAGGTAGATATTCTTCAGTTAAAGTTAAAGAATTTATGGCTGACCTCACTAAAACCCTACTAGAAAATCTAATAGGGCCACCGTGGCCTCGGCGTTACGTTCTAGATGGGGACTTGACTAGTTTTCCACTAGAGCCTGACTAGAGATAGGGAAAACTATTCAGGGCCCCACAAGAGCTCTTTCGACATTTCTGCACGGAAAATTATATTATATGGTTGTCGAAAGTTCTGAAAAGAGTCAGAAATGCTAATTTAAATGTAAACTTAAAAAATGTGAATTTTGTTGTTCATAAATAAATTATGTTTATTATAAATGTTTGATGGTTGGAGGAATATTAAACCTTTACCCGAAATCCTGATACAAGTTAACCAAAGATTCAGTTCAAGCGCAGTACAAATAATTTTATATTGTAGATCAGTTGTTCTGGTGCCTGAAACAATATGGTCAAAGCTTTACTGAAGAAGAATTGTTAGACGAATTCAACGAGAAATATAATTTTTCTTCAACAGTCCCCCCACTCATGAATCTGAGATACAAGGTCCTGCATTTAAATTCAATGCAAAAGCCCAAGTCCAGTTGGCTCGTGCTGTTCCGGTTCTAACTAAGAAATTGGATGCCTTTACCAAGTTCTTTTGGTGAAAAAATCAATTCCTGCTGCCCAAAGGAAACTTAATTCTCGTAATTGAATTTCCTATCATCCTAATTGAGTTTCCTATCATTTTTGTGCCAGTCCTAATTATTCGGCTCATCCTCCCTGTCAAAAAGATCCTTGGCAAATAATTACATATGTCAAAGACAATGCCAAAAGTGAATGTTGGAATTTCAATAGTTTGAACTACAGGTATTCTGATTGTGAAAATCCTAAAATAAGAGTTTCCTGTTACAACTGACCAGTAGGTTGCAATAACGGTGTTCTTACGTTTTCAGAACTCACTTATTTTTCATTTGTTCTGCATCAAAATACGTTCAAACTAAATTAAATTTAAGTGACTCCTAGAAAATGCCAAAACACCGTTATTGCCCTCAACCACTTAATTGTGGATTACAAATTTGTTTAACTTATGATTGCCCCAATTGAAAAAAATCTTATCAGAATGAAAATATTGCCGTTAGTTATTTTAAAAATATTGTTTTTTTTCGCAGCGTTACTTCTTAGCCGACATGTTTCAAGTGAAGAGGGTTATATTTAAATATAAAAAGAGGTAAAATGCATTAAATTATACAGCCTCTGCTATTCAGTCCAAAATATCGTTGGTATTACGCGTATATTCATACTACGCAAAAAAGAATTCACCAGGAAAGGAAGTGAGAAAAATAATCGGGTGATCAAGAACACGTAAGAGGAACGAGAAAAGAATAAAGAAGATAATAGAATAGGAAGACGAGGAGGAGAGGTTCGAATTACACTTTACACCTGGCCTTCGCGTTCCTCATTTACATACGACTTGAAGAAAGGCTTACACGTTTCTCGGACGTTGGAAACGAATAGCATTTTATGCAAATATGACGACGACAACAACTCCTTGGAACAAGATTCAAAGTTAAGCAACTCATTTTTTCTCAAGAACCCTTCAACAATTTCCAGTCCTATTAATACTCTTCATATCAAGCACTAGCATCAGTAAGATCATTGTTATTACAATATATTTTTTATGTTTTACACCTTTTCTTCATCACGATCTAACCCCATTTAATTATTCACCTGAGCACGTATCATTTTCATTTTCTCAATTTGCCAAATTTTTTTCTACGATTACACCCATCTCGTACAAGGTATAAACTACGTTCAAAACACAGAATACATGTACGTGGAAATTCAAAATATCGACAGGTCTCGAAGCCAGTTAAAATTGGAAGGTCATAAAGAGTTATTGCAAAGATTCGCAAAAGACACCGCACAAAATATGATACAATTTTTAGGGAAGTTGAGAACAAAAACTAATTCAAAAATGAATAGAAAATACATTTCATACGTAGAGAAATTTGCATTTCGAACAAAGTCGAGTTCGAAGTATCGAATATGTGATAAGAATGTTTTGTCCAAGCCAACGCACTGTCAGAAATTTCTGTAGGAATTTCCAGAGCCGCATCAATAAAACGTAATGCAGAAACCATTTCTAAATTTTCCCAAACAGAGACAGAAATAATTTGTTACTCGACCTCACATTTTCCGTCAATCTCTCGAATCACACTGAACTGCTCATAGCCGTTGCTAGCCACTGACAGCTGTTTTTGAGAGCATGGCCAAGGTTAAACTGTTTTCTTGTACAGAAAGAAGGTGCATCGTCACCGTTTCTTTTTGTTACCAGCATGGAAAAAAGTAGATAGTTAGATTTACTTTCACAGATTGTTAACTTGAATTGAACTTGTTCGCATTGCACAAGGAACAATTTAAATAGCAATCAAAGAATGGTGACTTTTACAAGTGAGTTCCGTCTCCTTATTCGCATTGCAATAAGCACTACGTAAGATAGCCAGCCTTACTATTAAAAATAATGAGTGAATAAGTTCAGTGGCATAACTATAAACGTGTCGGCCCCCTCCGCAATATTTTTTAAGAGGACTGTTGGATCTCGCGCTTCGCGCTTGATAATATATTTGTCTCGCGGTTCACGCTCGCAAATTTAGTAAATCGCGCTACGCGCTTGGTCTTTTTTCAGACTTTTTTTAACTAAAACTCGAACCTCGATAAATTTCCAAAAATCTGTATTATTAAAATTCATAGCATCCATTAGTATTAAAACAGACGTAGTTTCATTTAAAAAATTCGCATTCTAATTAAAAAATATTGTTATTATTCATTTTATTGTAACTTCTATTGTTTTTTCATCAACTGAATTTGCTCATTTCCAATTTTCTTTTTATGACTTGTACGTCACACACACGGCCTACCAAAAAGTGACATTTTTCTTCTCTTGCCTTTTTTCATATCGTGTGTTATTTGGTTTAAAATGTTTATTTTCCTGTGTTTTTTGAAATTATTTAAACTCTATAACTCTGGTAATTTTTGGTTCTGTGAAAAAAAATCATTAGGATAAATTGTTCGTCGTTTTTAATAATATGCATATCCGTACGAAGAATTTTCGAATTTGGAAAAAAGTGGTCTCAAAAATATTCAAAATGCGCTAACTTTTTAAATTTTCATCCAAAGTGGCTGGCTATCGAAGTGGACATTTGAAAAAAACTGTCGGGGGGGGGGTCAAATTTTACATTTATCTAATAACTTCTCTGATAACAATTTGAAAATGAATTAATTTGTAATGAATAATTTTCTGATAGTTTTGTTTTTGGTTCGAATCGTAAACAATAACATTAAAAACGTGAATAAATGTAATTCTTTGAAACCCTACGAACAAGGCGAAAAAAATTAAAAAACAAAAGTTGTGATAAGAATGTGCCCACGCAGCGTCCAGATTTGTTGTTGACTGCTAATGAAGTTTTTCAGGATTTAAGCGAAAACTACGCATCCTATCAGAAAGTGATTGATAACAAATTTGTAGATATTTTTCAAATACACAATTTTAGGTCACTCATCTTTAACCGCATTTTGCATAGTTTGACCGGAAAATGTACTTTTTGAATGTTCCATTATTTTTTATACTGTCAAAATTTGAATTATCGATTTTTCAAGAAAATTTAAAAAGTCATTATGACAATCCTGTAGAGAATTTAAAAAGCAACATTTTTCTTCTCTTGACTTTTTTTCATATCGTTCATAAATTGCCCCTAAGTGTTTATTTTCGTGTGTTTTTTGGAATTTTGTAAATGCTATAACTCTAATAATTTTTGGTTTTGTGAAAAAATTCATTAGGATAAATTATTCGTCTTTTTAAATAATAAGCAGATCCGTACGGAAAATTTTGGAATTTCGAAGAAAGTAATCTTAAAAATATTCAAAATACGCTCACTTTTTGAATTTCTATCTAAAACAGCTGGCTTTTAACACAAATCTAATATCTTCTCTGATGAGAATGTAAAAAGAAGGGTGACTTATAACTTGCTTATCAGTAAGATCACGGTCTATTTTCATTACTATTTACCCCAGATTTGTGCGTAAGCCTTTTAAAATTAAAGGTCAGAGCATCGAAAATTCGAACTTTTCTACATGATGTTCAACTCTGTTATATCAAATGTATATTATATTAATTTCTGTACCTTAGTCTGGGGCTGTTTATTCAGATATTCAAAAATAAAGTACAAATCAGCTTTTTAATGATTACTTTAATATTTGTTTCTTATTTTTCATCAAATTTTATTCTTAGCCACCCTGAAAAATGTATATCATTTTCATTACCATTCATAATATGCAAAAATGATTAATAAAAAATTCATAGACCTTTTTGGAGTGAACTAATTTAGTCTGCTAATTTTAGTTCGTACCTTGTGTTATTTTTTGAAAAATTTAATTTTTTAATTTTGAGTTTTTTTACGATTAAAACTAATACTACGTGTCCTATCAAAAAGTATTCATCACAAATCTGAATGACTTTTCGCTATTTTTGTGGAGAGCAACTTTTGTCTATTAATTTTTTTCGTAGCTTGTGTCCTTTGTCCAAAACTTTAATTTTTTTTATTTTTACTGTTGTTTTTTACGACTACAAACAAAAACTACGCGTCCTATCGGAACGTGATTAAGCACAAATTTGTAGATATTTTCAGGTGCGCGGAATTTTAGTTATTTTTTTGTTCGTATCTTGCATAGTTTGACCGCAAATTGGATGTACCAGGTGTATACATATGAAACCGGTATTTTTTCAAGAAAAAAACACATTTATTTCAAGAGAATGATAACAAATATTTTATTCAAAGTATGCG
>NC_046657.1:137069872-137095101 GCF_010883055.1 Belonocnema kinseyi | reverse complement strand
TATGCCAATTAGCACAAATGGTAAGTTCCGACAGTGCCTACAAGTGTGCCTACTGGCCGCTAAATGGCAATACCGGTTTCATATGTATACACCTGGTATTGTATTTATGTAAGTATGTATGTATGTCTGTCTGTAAACACGATAACTTAAAAGAAAATTAATTTATGGGATTGGCCTTTGGTATACACGTTTAGTGTTTTAAATTAAAGGTCTAGTTCGTTAGCCAGCCATTTTGGATAAAAATGGAAAAAGTGGGCACATTTTGAATATTTCTGAGACCACTTTTTTTGAAATTCAAAAATTCTCTGTACGGTAATTCATATTATTCAAAAAGTCACGATATCAAAAATTCACGATATGAAGAAAAGTAAAAAAAAAAGTTGCTTTTTGAATGCCCTACAAGATTATTATAATAAAATGTTGAATTTTCTTGAAAAATCAAAAATTCAAATTTAACAGCTTACAAAATGATGAAAAATCTAAAAATTACATTTTTCGGCCAAACTGCAAAATATGGTCAAATATAACAGAAGAAAAATTGTGCATTTACCAAAGATCTACAAATCATTTTTACCTTCTTATAAGAGAAGGTATTAGATTTGTATAAAATTTGACACCCTCCCAGTTTTGTCAAAGGTCTACGTTTTGAGACCCCCTAAATCCAAAAAACAGGTTTTTACGTATGTGTCTCTCTCTGAATCTTTGTCTTTATGTATGTATGTATGGCTGATGTCCTGATGACTTTTTTCATAAAACCAAAAGTTACCAGAGTTAAAGTATTCACAAAATTACAAAAAACACACGAAAATGAACCAGGATAAAAAGCCAGGATAAAAAGTTTGATTTCTAAGTGCCCTATAAGATTATTAAAACAACTTTTTGAATTTTCTTGAAAAATCAAAAATTCCAATTTTAACAGCATACAAAATAATAGATAATCGAACAATTAAATTTCTCATGCAACAATTTCACAGTATTCCGAAGATTCTTAAATATGTAAATGCAAATGTAAGGCTGCTGATTAAACCGTATGTGTAAAGTTCAAATCATAACAAAATATGAGAAATGAGAAAATTCAGTTTATGGATAAAAGATTAAAGTTTCAATAAAATGTTTGACAAAATTTTTTTTAAAAAAAGAATTCGCATTTTTTCAAACGGGAAATGAAACTATGTCCGTTTTAGTACCAATGTAAGTTTTGAATTATAATAATATGCATTTATGGGAGTGATATAAAATGTCAGGGATAAACTTGAGCGTGAAGCACGAGATACGTGATGAGAATATGTTCGTTATGGCTGGAGGAGCTTTAATAAAAGAGAATTCACAATTACCAAATTAGGGTTGTCAATGCTTTCTCCTTTAGTTTTAAAAAGTTGATGCACAAAGATCGAGCGCGAGGTAAATACATTTTCGAGCGCGAAGCGCGAGATTAACATCTCATCGAGCGCGAAACGTGAGAAACAATAGTCGTGCGCCCTAGGCGCACTCAAACTTGCGAGCGATATGTCGGAAGAAAAAATTTATTTTTGCATAAAATTTAAATGTGTTGTATTGCATTCTACTATTTCAAATTGTTCATTCCACTCTTTTAAGAAGTCGTTTTAACTAACCAAAATTGTCAATAGTAAATTTAATAAAATTCGCAGACGAAAAGCTACGCTTCAATTTAAAATAGTTAGAACTACTGGTTTAGAAAGTTCTTTTAACGATCTACTTTTTTCCCTGAGCTCTTATTCTAAAGTGTCATTATCATCAAGTAGATGTAATTTGAAGCAGCATTATATATTCTTTTATTGCAGGCAGCTTAATATTCAAAACATTTTGCTTTGTTTAAAAAATGTTAATAATAAATTATGAGAACTAAGGGGGGGGGGATGAAAGTGCCAAGCGGAAATTTCTACCCCAGAGTTTCTATGGAATTAGCCTATTTCACAATAAATTGCTATCGAAAAAAACTCTCTTATCGTCTGTTTATTTTCAAGCTTATTCTGAAATCATACCAGTTGTCTAAAGTCCAGCGATTCCCAAACTAGTGACGCCGGCCGATGAGGTTGCCGCCGACAGGGGGATGCCTCTCCGGGCCGGGCAGTCTTCGAGGGGGAAGCCAGCCCGGACCCAGCCACTCGGCAGCCCCCCCGCTATGAGGGCCCTTTCATTGTCTTGAGATTTAAGGCTGTTTTATTAACTAAAATCCTAAAGATACGGCTCAATTAAATTCCAATTATCTGAATCATTTTCCTGGTGTAATTTTAAGAAAATGAAAAAAAAAGTTGATGAAAATCGGTTAACATTTCGATTATAAGCATATCGTTAAGAACACGCAAAATTACAATAACTGTCAACTGGCATTGAAGGTATTAACCGATTTTCCTCAACTTTCTTTTTATTTCCTTAAAATTAGATTAGGAAATTGATTCAACTAATTACAATTTAATTTATTGACATCTTAACACATTTTAATTTTTCTCAACCGGTTCTAATTCTCTCGCGTGATGCATGGTGTGTCAAGCAGTGAAGCAGTCAAGTGTCCCCCCTTGGCGGCAGGGTATTGTGAAAAAATGTGAGGGTGGCGGCACTGCCGTTTCCCAGAAAGTGCATGAAAAGTTTGGGATTCACTGGTCTAAACCAGTGGTCGCACGCTCTTGCCCTGGGCAGGGTAGCCTGCCCTGGCTGCCCTGTGACCTACTCTCAGGGCAGTACCTGCGAGCTTGGCCCGACCATTCCTTTCCTCAGGGGTCCTTTGTTAGAAAATGTGAGATTAAAAAATTCATAATTTTGCGATCAGTGACTTAAAAGTAATACATTTGGAATCTACGTATAGTTCCGATTCCAAAGAATATAAAGGTTGAAAATTTGAGAAGTATTTAGTATTAAATTGACTGTCAATCTGATGTTTCTAGATTATAAACTCCTTCAAATTTTTAACTTTTGTAGGCAAGTAATATATCATTGGAATCGGAAAAATTCGTAGATGCTGATAATGCTATTTTCAAATCGCTATTTGAAAAATTAAAAGTTTCAAAATTTCCTTACTTTGACATTCCTGTGGACAAAAGATCCTTGTTGGAGTAAGATCACTCGCACTAAGATACATGAATAAACCAAGAAGTAGTAGAAAAAATGAAGTCGGCTGGAGCCTGACCATACCTGAAAATTCAGCAAAAAGTTTCATGCCCAAGCTGGAGAAATTCCCGCCAGCCACACATGTTTTGCGCTTACCACTATTTCGGCTGGAGAGCAAGAGTGGTACGTTACAGAAATTAAATATAATTTAAAAATCTGAATCCTATTCCGTATCAATAAATTCAGATATGTTCTACTAAACTAAACAGTATATGTGTTAAATACAATATTCGAAATTTAATTTGAGCCCACCGCTTTGATATTTTTAAGTTTAAAAATTTAATTTAAGTCTCTAAGTTTTAAGACTTTAAGCCGGGGTTTAGGTTGGCGTTTACAGTTTTCACAGTCCAACTACCTGTGTATCATCAAGATAGTTAACATTTTGAGGCAGGATATTTTTTATACAGCAGTCAGGTGTATTTTACTGTAGGAATGCTGTAAAAAAAGAGAAAGTTTTACAGGTGAGTGATGATGAGAAGAATGTTGACAGTTTGCAGACATAAATACTTTGCACAATTCTCCTTTGAATTACATTACTTGAAGACAAATGTAAACATGGTGAAATAAAATAATTAAAATTCTAGTCACTAATGCAAATTTATATTGGAAAGTTAGTCGCCCCAAGCACCTTAACAGATATTTCATATCTGCGATGCTGCTTGGGTAGGAGAGGAGGGCATCTAGGCACGCGTTTACCACCACTCTCGCTCTCCAGCCAAAATAGTGGGAAGCGCAAAACATGTGTGGCTGGCGGGAATTTCTGCAGCTTGGGCATGTCTGGTCTAAACATTTATATTATGATTATAATTTTGAACTTGAATACCTTTTACATATATATTTTTGGCTTAAGGCGATCTGAGGGTACCGCAGCCTGTTTGATCTCTCGACGACCTTTTTCTATTGTTCAGCGCTGGACTCGATCTCCAAGCTGGACGGCTCTCAACCTTTGGCTTCTACATTATGTTACAGGGGACATTCAAGCGGATATATAGTGTATAAACTCTGTTGCGCCCTACCATGGAGGTCGAGTCGAAGGCGCATACAGTGGGAAGAAATGCACTTTTTTCTTTAAAAAATGTCCAGTCCCTTCAATTTTGGTCCAATTTTGAATTTTTCTGTTTTAAATTAAAATACATTAAATTCTAAAGAGCTTGGCGTTCCGAAGTTTTGTCTCCCCTATTTTTTATTACTAATTTTGTCACTCAAAGCATGGAGAAACTGAAATTTTGTACATAACAATTTTTTACGCTTTAGTAACTGATTACAACACTAATTTAAAAGTTGATAATAACCATTGTTGTTAACAATTCTGGTATCAAAATATTAAAATTGAGATTTTCATCCAAATTTTGAATTTGCTCATCTAATTTATTTATAAAAATTAAAATTATTTTATTTTATCAAAAATTCTTAAATATTTATTATTTTATGGAATAACTGAAGCCGCTCTGGCGATTAAAGGAAATTATGATTTTGAAAAATCTCAATTTTTATGTATTTTAACACAAGAATTGTTTATAACAATGGTTATTATAAACTTTTAAATTTCGTCCAAAATTTGTCTATTTTTGGTAAAAAATTATTTTTATTTTGGTTAAAAATTATTATGTTTTTGAATGTAAATCCTAGTCGCAGTCACCGCATGTTTTAGTTTTTGCAAGCGAATTCCACTTTAATAAAAAGTTAACCGCACCAACGTTTGAAATATGCTTTTCAAACTTTCTTGTACTCTCCAGGAACTCCATTTCATTTCGTATTCGTAGAACTTTCTTATCTAAAGTTTAAAATTAAACTAATTTCCAAATGATTCTGTATTCTGCTCAGATGCTAAATTGAGGTCTTAATGAGACATTTCTACCCCCACTTATTCTCACTGATGTTTACTGTTGCGGAAAATTCCTTAATACTAGACAGTTTCGACAACAAATTTATTTAAATTTTTGATTTCAAAATTGATTTTTACTTTCAAAAAAAGTAAATTTCAACTAAATTAATTAATTTAAAAAAAATGAATCTTTTACCAAAAAAGGCAAATTATAAAAAAGTACAAACTATAAAAAAGTATGCAAATGATTAAAAACTTCTGTAAATCATAAAAAAAGAAACCCGCATATTTCGTTAACAATTAGACTCCATACATATTTAATTTAGTATAAATAGCATGAAAAGTTCTTTAAGTAACGTACGTTACTTTTTTCTTTAAGTAACGTACGTTACTTTTTTCTTTAAGTAACGTACGTTACTGTTCATTGCAGTTGCTCAATCATTTTAACACGGCAACGTGCGTTCGACTCGACCTCCATGGTAGGGCGCAACAGAGTTCATACACTGTTTCATTTAAATGTACTCCTGTAACATAATGCATGTTGATAGCTATAGCACTTCGAGCTTCAGGACAGCGCTAAACAATAAAAAAATGTCGCCTAGAAATAAAGCAGGCTGCGGTACCCTCAGCTCGTCTTGAGCCATATTTTTTAACAAAAACTAAGGGCAATACCTAATTTCGTTTGAACACAGTGTTATGAAAAGTAAATTTTGGCACACTGAGCCCATGCTACCCTATTGTATATTTGTCTCGGATAAGGTGTACATGTAGGTTCTGACATTAGAAATAGCACCTGCGCATCATCAGGCACTTACCTGGATGCAAAAGTGTTGTGAGGCAGCTTCAAAGACGCCGAAAATTCAGGTGAAATTTCTCCAAATTGATTTTATAGGAAAAATATTGAATTAAAAGTTGGCCCACTCCCAGAGATGCATATTTTCCTAAGATATCATTTTTTGATCAAATTGATACATTTGGAGAAAACATCGAGTAAAGAAATATCATAACAATAAAAAGCTTTTTTTCATTACAAGTCAATTTTTCGAAAATTACTCGCTCAACATTACATATAATATTACATGTATAATTATGCTAACAAAAGTAGCAATTACAATCACTGCGAAGATTAATCAATAAAAGAATAAATGAAGCACATGTTTAATAAAGTACAGTTAAATTTCAGCAAAAAAATAATATAATATAATAATATAATATATATAGTATATGCTATACGTACACGTTATTGTACAGACGATTTCAAAATATAATTTCACCTGTCATTAAATTCGGGAATGTGTTATAAGCGGAATGGTTATATCGAGGTTTCACTGTAAATCCTTGTAATAAATTGAGGTAAAAGTTTTTTTTCAAATTAATTCTTACATAATAACCTTTAAAAACTGGAAGTTTTCAGTTTTGATATTTGATCTTTACACTTTATTTGTTGTTGTTGATGAAAAAATATTAAACAGTTAAACGTCTCTCTCTCTCTTCTGTATTTTTAAGTCCCGTCATTTTGTGTAGGTTGGAATTATGATGTTGATGTTCCTTAATCTTGTAATTTAAAGATCTACCTGAATGGTAAATTTAACAGCTATTACAATTTAAATAGTGAAATAAGTAAACAATATATCTTTAGTGTAAAATATCAAATTTATCCTTCGTGGAGGAAATAAGTAAAAATTAGACTTAATCGGCCTAAAAATGATCTTCGTTTCCTTTTTTCTTAATATAGTAGTTAAATTTTCTTAAAGGCCATGTGACGAGAGGGTCACGTGACCAAACCTGGTCTTCAATTTTTCTTTCCCAACTTACGTCTAAACGAAATGAGGTATCGTCATGAAAGTTTGGGAAATGAAAGAGGAGGTAATAAAGTCCATGTCTCTGCTTTGCCCCGGTGAAAATTTTAAGCAAACAGTTTTTTTGAGGAAAATACCAGTGGAAGTTTTCTTTCCCTACTTACGTCCACACGGAATGAGATACCGTGTTAAAAATTTGGCACGATAAATGGAAGGCATGCAAGAATGTGTCTCTGGTCCTAAATAATTAGAATAGTGAAAAAGTTATTTTTTAATTACTATTTTGGAAAAATACCAACCGTGCTGTCGTCAAACCCTGCAAGCAATTTGAAATGTTGTCAAAGGACTGGTTATGAGGTTTATATTTATCAAAGTGGAGCAAAACAACAAAAACCGCTCACGAACATTATGCACAAATAATGTAAAAACTAATGCTTGCACCTGAAATGCAAATAAACCTATTTGGTCTAACATACGTATCAGTCTGGTATCAGCTGTGTCAAAGCAGCACTAGCGCAGCGAGTAAACAACTGAACTTCTAGGGGTCTGTGGGTAAAACAGATTGCATGATTACCGTCAGAGAAGGTTAAAAGTCAAAATTCTGCTGTAAAACCTAAATGTTTCCGTCGATAATCATTATTTGCATAAATAAACTTTTTTCTTCCTCCAAATCTTTGCAAGGCTACGAACTATCCTTTATTATTTATTAAAATTCCCGACAAAAATTTCCGCATTATTTAAACTTTTATTTTTCAATATGGGTGAAAAATATTGATCTTAGGGCTGATTTGATTAGCTGTTATACTCATCACATGGCCTTGATACCAGATATATAAGCAACTACAGTAAAAGCTTTAGAATTTTCGAATCCTTTTTTTCTTCCTACATTTTAAATTGTTATCAACTCCAATTTTAATGAGTCTCATAGTAGAAATATCTAAAAAATATATTCTTTAGTTTAATTATTTTTCAGGCGTAGATTTAAGATTTAAGTCACACCTATAGAAGATTACCAAAACTTTACATGATTTCTGATTAAGAATAATTGAAAATGCTACATACAGTACCGTTAAGGATTATAAAATAAAAAAAAAGATATTAATTAAAAACATGCCTTACAGTAATGTTGAAAATGGTTAAGCCATGGGAAATTTTCCTTGAAATCTCTTTATAAATAAGCCCAAAAACTGTAAAGATGTTCAGTGATTCTCAAATGATCTTGAAAAATGTAGAGGCGTACGCAGGGCCAAAATGGCTTGGTCGAGCGGCGGCTTCAGCTTTTGTTTCTATTTCTTGTGTGCTGTCAAAGATCAGAAGATCGAACATCGCTCAACTAAATGATTTTCATCTTGAGCACGCTAAGCATTTTGTAATGATAATTCGAGGATATTCCACGTGACGTTCAATTTTTTACCATTATTTTGCTCAACTTTGTCAGAAGTTGAAGTTTAATAATAAAAATGGGCAAAAATGATAAATTAGACCCATAAATCCTACGCTTTTTAAGAAATTATTGGGTCTCAGTTTTTTTCAGAAATGTATTTTAACTTTCACATCGAAAACTTATGGGTGGATTAAGGAAGATATCGAAACTGAGGAAGAATAACACAGCCCCACAATTTTTTTTTCTGAGTCTCGAATGCCAATATGATATTCCTATGTATTTTTTTCCCGCTGAGACCGAATATGCAACTCGTTAAGCCGCTACACGTCAAGATTTTGACATAACCTCAAAAATACCCAACAAACCACAAAAATCTGAAGAAAGTTTTGTCTGGGAAAACAGAAAAATTTCGTGAGTTGTTCTTGTGCAACATAGTGATGGGTAGTATCCCTAGTAAATATAAAATCTTTATTATAGCCCTATAACCCCGAAATCCCATAACACCTTAACCTCAAAACCCTGAAATCATAAGAGTTACGTGAGTAAAATCATGAATCAAGGTCTACTTCATTACTATTTTTTTAAACCTCTCTCAGACATCTCTGATACCTCACTTGCTTATAGTCCAATATCTTTTTTACAATATTTTTGTATGGAGAGAAAGGTCTAGTTGGGTCAACTAGATGAATTTAGTTACGCGCATCTAGTAAATTTAAGACAGAAGTTTCGTTACTCCTACTCAATGTCTTGTAAGCAGTCTAGTACATTTTATCGATTCATCGTGTTACTTCAAATAGTTCCTATAACGAGATATCTAGTAGCAATGTCCCCCCACCACACCTGTACTCCTTTCGTTCCTCCCTCCTACACCCTTCATCATCACTATTCTTCACTCTAGCGGCTAGCTCGCCTGCCTAATATTCGGCATCGTCAGTTTCAGCTTCTTCCAGCCGCTTGCATTTCCGTGTACCGCGCGTTATTCTGACCATTTTCAAAGTTGCGGAAAGCGACGTGTGTGGATTTTTGCTTCTATTTACGCGTATTAGAATAAGTAACTACCGTGACGACACAGTGGATAATCTGCTGAATTTGTGGAACCTTTTCTCCTACAAGGCTATATTGCAAGGAACGTTAACTTTGTTTTTCTCCAGTGTCGGTCACCATGTTGTTTTAAAGATGATGTTTCAGGCCGTGTGATTTTTTTGTGAAATATGAAATCATACTTTTGACCAGTGTTTAATAAAAGACCTTTACCTTCCTTGTATTGCATACATTTTTAAACCTATTCTAAAGATCCTGTAAACATACTTACTTTTCTAAAAAACTACTCGAACTCTGTATATTCATATTTTACTAGACTGTGTAGTACGGCTAACCCGAATCCTTGTTAACCCAACTAGACATTTTTCCCCGTGATAGAATTATATTCTTTCGTGGTACTTTAACAATTGTGACGCAAAAAACAACCACAATTTGAAATCCTGCTGCCTTAACGAACACTGGAGATGGTGAAAATGCTTCTTAGAAAGATGTGTGGAATGTTCTATTTTTCAAGTCTCTGAGGTAACAGAATCAGCGAAAGCACGCTGTCCGGCAGGTGGATGATAGGGTGTGAGGATGAAGTCGAAGTGTGTCCGACGTCCACATGACGTTGTCCTTGTCAAAGTTGGAAAACCCCCGTGCTTAGTCCTAGGGAGATATGGGGGTTCTCACTTCTAGACCGGTGGACCCACCCGCGATTGGAACGGGAGATTTACCGTGTCGATTTTTGACGCATCTATGGCTAATATGAAAAATTGCAAAACACGATCACTTTCGACAGAAAATGTACATGAATGTACTGGAAACGGTGATCGGTACTGCTACGTGTGCGGTGATTTTGAGATAAAGAATTGTTTTTTAAAATTCACTCAAAAAATTCATTAAATATATCAGATCAATGTTGAACCGACATAATGAGCATGCTACGAAAATAAAGTTTGTTACACCAACTGTTTGGCGGGAGCACAAGAGCAAAGACGATTTTATTTTTTGTTTTACTGACACAGAAGAATTCAACTCCAGTCATTTGTAAAAATTCAGTACGCAATGCTGTCCTGCGCAACATAAGCTTCCATCCACGTGTAAGATAAGTACGGAGAAAGATCATGAAGTAGCCCTTGCTGTAACTGTGGCTAAGATGGAGATTGATTTTAAATTAATCTGTTATATCATCAGAGATGGTAAACTTACCGACAGTAAATCAACCCTCAAACCATGAAGGCTGAAAATCTACACAATATCGATAAAGTTAAGAATCTTCAATAAATCGGTTTCATGAAACAGTTCGTAAAAGCTTTGGATAAAGAAGGGATGTGTTTTGCTTATTTATTTAAACGATTCCCAGCTTTATCGAGCGAGAAATTGAAAGAAGTCTTTAATATACCAAAATTGCCACAATGAATGTCAAGGAACAAGTTGCATGGCTGCGCTTTAAGAATATGGTTGAGAATTTCTTAGGCAATCACAAGAGTGACAACTACAAGGAATTGGTGTCTGACTTGCTAAAAAACTACAAAAAATGGGTTGTTTTATGAGTTACAAGCTACACTTTCTTGACTCCCATCTGGAAAACTTCCCAAGAAAATGGAAAGAAGTTACTAAGATAGATGGAATACGAATATGATGGCAGACTTATGTTTGATGCTTAGAAGGTAGTGTTCACAGTGGCAAGAAGCGGAGACGAATTCCATTGCACAAATCTTTAGAAGACTAAAGAGATAGAAAGAAGAAATAAAATCGTTGTCATGGCTTTACTGGCATTGGTATTTTCAGACGAATAAAAAATAAAAAAAGTGAAGGGGTTTTTAGGTTATGGTGTTATGAGATTTCGGGGATATAGAGCTACTTACCCATGTCTATACTGCACAAGAAAAACTAACGAAATTGTTTTGTGTTTCCAAACAAGATTTTTCGTCTGAATGAGGTCACGGGATTTTGAGGTTACGGGGTTATATTATTACGAGGTAAGAGGATGATAGAGTTATGAGGTTGTGTGGTTACTAGATTAAGGGGAGGAGGGTGGAAATGGTACAAGTCAATAATTTTTGCGTTTTCAGTGGTTTATTGGGTTTTTTGAGGTAATGTAAATGATAAAACAATTACAAATGAACACAAACTACTTTATACTACTATGAACATACTTTTATGTAATTCTTATTGAATAGGAACATGTCTTCTTGCTTGTTTACCATATACTTAATGATATCGGACAGGATTTAAGAACGACAAACACTATTTCATGGCTATTTTATGTGATGCTTGCTTTCGAGGGTTCCGATCACTTTTTAGTATCCGTTTAATTCGCAAATACAATTAATCGCAACCGCACGTCGGACCCAGGATCGCACGCGACGTAGCTTCTCGCACGGAAAATTACAAATTTGGAAAACTTTGGCGCGGGGGGTTGAGAGGCAGGGAGGGGAGTCAAACTAGTTGTTCTGCCCATCGTAGATGGCGCTGATGCGAAACGCAGAAGGCCACGCGCGTGCGCGCAAAGTAAATTGTTAGTTGTCGCCTGCTGCATGGTGAACTGGTGACAGATAAACAATTATTTAAAATGGATAAAAAACGTGTTCAATGAGTATTTGTGGGCTTAACAAAATTAATGACAAGCAAGTGATAGATCATAAGTTCCCAGCACGACGTTCAATATGTTAAAAGTTTTCAAAATAATATGTCCAGAAAAATTTGTAAACTATAAATCAAAGTTGCTTTTTTAAAAAAAATTCCAATGTAATTCTTCAATCTTAATGTAATTTTTTCTTGTCATAAGAATAAGGGCAAAATGAAGTTGATGAGACACTACAAATGAGAAATAGAATTCTAATTATCTTTTATTTCTCATTTTTCGTTTCTTATTTGCTTCATTTTGTCTTTAATCTTCGTTTTCGGTTAACTATTTTGAGATTCAACGCATGTAAGGATTAGCATATACATATACATGCACGAACCCATGGATACTCAGCGCAGTTCTCCTGCCCATCAGAAAGTGCGCTGAATATTCGGTGTGGCGCTAACATCGTTTCTCATGCCTGCGCATGCTCGCTCTTACTCTTCACCCCCTGCTCTTCTACCTTCCGTCAGACAGAGCTACACGTGGTCGTACCAAGACAAGCCTGTAAACTTAAATTCTAAACTGTGTTGCGACGCAACAATAATAGTTCAAATGCAGAACAAACTGCAGTTGAAATTATCTAATGGAATAAATCTTAAATTAGTGAATTCTATTCAAACCTCTCAACTACAACATTGCTATATTTTAATAGTAAAAATATAGACCTTCTATATGAAAATGTTAATATGACATAGTTAGTGCAAAAATCTGTTACAAACATCAGTAGTAACCATCAAGTAACCAGAATGAACCCTGGTTCAGTTCTGCATGTAAAGCATCCCAGAGTAATGTTAATAGAAATTATAAAACATTTACACGTGGTGAAGCAAATTGAAATTTTCTGCGTGAATATATTAAATCAAGAGATGAGTAAAATAGAATTTAGGGATAAGCTAAAATACTTTTTAATAACAGAATATGCCACCAGAGTGGGTCAGTTATGTACTTAATATGTTTAATAGAATGCTTAAAAAAGAATCAGTACCTGAGACGTTTTCCCTGGCGGACATGCACATGCTATACAATAAGGGAGATTGAATTGATCCATGAAACTATAGACGTATGGAATTGTTTAACACAGTAACCAAAATATTTACGACGCTACTTGCAAACAGGCTAGGAAAGTGGGATGAGACATGTTACATTATTCAAAGCATTATCAACATTATTAAGCAGGTTTTTCGGTCTAAACGAGCTTGCGTTCATCAGTAATTCATTTTATCTGCTATAATTCATTTTCATTCGCAAACAAAAAAGACTACATTTTTATTGACTTTGTTTACTTCAAAAGACCATTTGAATCGGTAGAGCTTCAAAAGTTATAGCAAAAAAGGTAATAAAGTTATATATAGGTCATTTTCCATAAAATTGCATTTTTGTATTTCAGATGGATTTTTATTATTCACCAAAAACTAAGTGCGAATTTATACTTTGCTGGAGAATTACCTAAATAATGGATCAAAGTTTCTCGTCGTCCCGAAATTTGGGATGAGAAGTCAAATATTTTTCATAAGCGTGGCTAGTCGTCCGAATTTTTGGGACGAGCACTACATCCCTTTTTCTAACTTCCACAACTTTTGCAGGACGACTAGACGCAAACCTCATGGCTAAGTGGCAAGATAAGTGGTCAACGGGCACCCACGGATGATGCACAAGGCGCCTATCTTTACGACAATGTGAAGTTTAGATTTAAAATTGGACAACATAGATTAAATCATATATACATTAATAAAGGATTTATGTTTAAACCTGCAAACTGAAATATTATTGATGCTCTTTGCCGATGATATCGTTTGATCGTGTCGCTTATTACACGACACAAAATTAAAACTTAAAATTCCTACGGAATATTTCGATCTCACAGGACTTCAATTATAAATAGAAAATACTAAAGTAGTCCTATTTAGAAAGCCAGGAAGATGTAAGAATTTTAAATCGCTTTATTGGGGTAATGAAAAGCTTTATCATACTAATTCACACATTTACCTGGATTTTCTTCTCTTCTCGACAAAACATTTTAAATGGCAGTACATTATTTCACATCAACGGGCCTTATGGCTACTGACAGAGCTTAATATCACATAAATGAGTAAAAATAATCCTTTTTTTCTATCCATACTCTTCTTATTAGTAGCATAGCAAATGCAACTGCTTTTTATCGTTTAGAATTATGGTCTTTACGTTATCTATAAAATTTGGATTATATACAGAATGCGTTTTTTCCAGGCTATGATATGCTGGCTGAAAAATACCCTAGACCCCTTCGTGCGACTAGAAACTGATATCAGACCTTTAAACAAAGGAATTTTTAAGTGTGTGTTGAACTGGTGGTCAAGTTACTCCATATGTCAGATAACAGGCTAATGAAAGAATGTTTTATAAGATTCTATGAATTAGATTGTTGCGTTCAATTACCGCTAAAATATAATTAGGCCATGCAATTCAGAGCGATAACAGAACATTTGCGAGCCAATAAAGTATAGAAAAAACAACTCTTAGAACCTACACTTGTCGAAATTGAGTGTAAAGGTTTGTTATAGAAGTGATGTGGTAATATGTTCACCAATACGGAAGAGTATCCAAAATTAAAAGGTTCTGCTGGAAAAAACTAAAATAGCAACGCAAGCACGAGATATTAATTTATTCAGAATAAAATTTATATTCAAATACAATATGTATGTCTTTGAAGCCTTATTTACAAGCCTTTCTTTACTTTCTTCACAAAAAATAAAAAATTTGATAAAATAATAAATAAAAATGTTATTACTTAATAGTTACAAGTTTAAGCTTCGTTGTAAATTGATGCTTCAATAAGCAACGAATTTCAAATTTTGTTACAATAAAATTTTATCAATTATGAGTGCAGTAATTTACATGTAAAAATGGGGTAGAGCTTTTACGTAAAAATACCAGACTACAATTTTCATTTTTTGGAAACGTTTATCTGCGTTAAAAGTTTAACCTTTTTGATTGTGATGGAAATGTTATGATGAGATGTTGGGGTCAAGTAGGAAGATCTCTCAGGAGAGTAATGAATGCTTCCAATGAAACCTTTCGGTTTGGTAAAACTCAAATTGCCCTCTCGACCGTTCAAAATACAGTTATAAAGTTCAATAATCTCGGCATTGTCAAAGATCTACCTAAATCAGGCAAATCAAGGTCAGCGAAAAATAAGGAGACGTCACTAGATGTTTTGTTATCATTTACTGAGAATCCGCATAATTCCATCCGCAGAGCTGCTCAAAGCATGACATAAGTAAATCATCTGTATACTACGTACTAAAAAGAGCGAAATAATGGCACGCATAGTTGGAGATCCTAACTTTTAATCAATCATAGCTTTTTCAGGACGGTGCAGCTGCACGCTATGGACGAGACGTTCCTGTTTACTTAAATGAGGTTTTTGTTGATCGGCGGATAGGCCAGAGAAGTAAAATTAAATGGCTAGATAGGTCACCTGATTTGATGCCTCTAGATTATTTTTATTAGGGTTATCTGAAGGATCGGGTGTTAAGAACGAAAACCGAAAATTTAGATGAATTATAGTAAAGGATCATAGATGAGTCAGCTCTCATTTCCATTGAAATAATCCAAAATGTTATTGATACTTTTTATCATCGATTAGATTACTATAAAGAAGTGAATAGAGAACAATTCGATCACTTAAAATTATATGTCGTACTGTTTAATGCTTATAGTCAAATGTGACAGGCGAGGGGACTCACGTAAATCAAGCAACTCAAAGGGAACAGGTTTTACTACGTCCACGTCGTTGTTCCTGGAAAACACAGAATGTAAAAAATTGACCTTGAAATAACCTTGATGGTCTAGGTCAAGGTCAAATTCAACGTCACCACTGGATTCCTCGTTAAAAGTTACTCCAAGAATGACCGCGACCTTTTTCGGAAACACCTGAGCCGAAGCAGTACAGATTGGACCTGTATTATAACTGGGTCTAGCCTAAAAAACTTCAGCTGAATTTGAAGGTTATCCTTGAGCAATGACGTGTATACATGTTTTCACGTAAAATTTAGGCTTTCACGATTGCCGTTGTCAAAAACAGGGGTTCCCAATTTCTTAAAAGTTAACCTTAAAATAACCTTTAAAGTTAAACTGAAGGTCAAATTCAAGGTCACCACCCTATTCCTCGTTAAATGTTTCTGCAAGAATGATTTTAAACTTTTTTGTAAACACCTGAACCGAATCAGTACAGATTGGATCCGGCTCATACCTGGATCAAGCCTAAAAGCCTTCAGCTGAAGTTTGAGGTCAACTTTGAGCCATGGTCTAAGTACATGTTTGGAAGTAAAGTTTTTCGGTCTTTTGACTGAGGTCGTCAAAGATAGGGTTTCTAATTTTTAAAATGAAGTTGACCTTGAAATAACCTTAAAGGTCAAGCTCAAGGTCATTCTTGAACGATGACCTGAGCACATGATTGGACGTAAAATTTCTCGCTCTTTCTATTTCCTTTGTCTAAAATGAAGGTTCCTATTTAAAAAAACAAAATTGACCTTGAAATAACCTTAAAGATGAAGCTTTAGGTCAAATTGAAGATCACCAATAGATTCCGCGTTAAAAGTTACTTCAAGAATGACATTGACCTTTAAAAAAAATATTTTACCTGGAAAATTATTTAGGTGTTTCGTTACCACTACTTACTTGAAATTTGTGGAAGTTCGTTTGATTTTCGCTTTTGATTTTCGCGTTTAACGACAGTTAAGAAGGAAGCAGTGTAGCACAATGCTGCAGAGTAAGCCAAAATAACGCGAACAGCGTTTAATAACGTACGACAACGCTGCAGTCAGTGTGAGTTAGTGATAATTAGTACGAACAAGATCGCTTAGATCTGTACGAACGGAGTAGACTTCAGATGATGCCGTCTTTTTCGCCATCGGTCCGGTAACACGTAATCACTATGAAGGGGTGATGTTATGTTTGAATTTTTACAACGCGCTTTTGCGTCGGCTATTTGTCTAACAACTGAGCTTCTTTGCACGCAATTTTCAGGATTCTAAATTGAAAATTTGTGTTTCTAAAGCTGAAGTCAGGAATTTCGTATCTCCAATTCGCACAATAATTTCAAACAGTTTTAGTAAAAGAAAAATATTTTTTTCTACGCGACAGACCCAAAATGTTGAATTTATTTGTCTTCTTTATCAAAATTTAAGTTGTTTCCATTCACCAAAAATTATCAAAGACGTATAATTTTCAAAAATATTCAAAGAAATTCATATACTAAAGAAAAATGAGAGTGCAAAGAAGGATATTGAAAGAATTTTCAACAAAATTTGAATATAACAATGATTTTTGCTAATTAAAACAAATATTTTTTAATTAAATGTCGTTCCTGCATCAACGCAAAAAAGTTTTACAAAAAAAGAAAAAAATGGTATACTATAAATAACACTATTTGCCAATTTCCTTATTACATTTGTTTTTAACAATTAAATGGATCAATAAACAATTATTTATATTCTGTAATTCGACACATATCGATTTAAGATGATTTCAAGTTTAGTTAAGCAGTTTTTGCAGCATAAAAAATTCGAGGAAAAATCTCACATTTTTCATACTTCGAGTGAAAACATTATAAATAAATAAAAGAAGCAAGCAGAAATTTCGAGGTGAAGATTATTGAAAATTTAATGCACATTAATTATGAAAAAATGACGACCGGGCCACAAGAGAAGGCTCTGGGCTTTTTTTAAAGAAAAAAGTGTATTTTCTCCCCTCCGCTGTGTCTCGGTTCTCGCAGAGCGTCGTTTAACGTCGATTAGTGCTGTTAACGCTATCTAACGCACGTCTAACGCAAAGAACGGCGAAATCAGCATGACTTAAGGCGATTCAGAGTAGACTGTTGGGTGTAGTGCGTGCTAAGAAAAAAATTAACGTCCAATAACGAAAATTTCCTACAGACAACGTAAATGTCACATGAAATCACATAAAATCGTCTTGCAGTGCTTTCGTTATTCAAGAGTGAATAGCCCCTCGAGCGTACTTCAGGTACAGTCGCGCTGATTTTGGCGATTTAGTGAACGATATGTGTTAAGTTTGGGTAACTGAAGTTGCGGAAAGTGCGGATGTAGCGTAAGGCAAGGTCACTGGATCAAATATAAAGTCTGAGCGGACGGAGTATAATTTCAATTTATCGAGGTAGTCGGTAATGCAGACGATATGTACGGCGTATCTTAAGAAGTATTTGACATTTTTTTAGGAAGTCTTTCGACGTGTTTTGGTTGTTTGTCGATGTATTTTGAAAGTGTGTGGATGTGTTTATAGTGTGTGTGTGGGTGCATGTATTTTTTTGTGCATGTGTTTCCTGTGTATGTAAGTGTGATAAATAAAGAGGGGATACTAGCGGTGAAATCTGGAAATGTTCAAACTATAATTGCGGTAGCCTCAATCATGCTATATTATACTGATACCAGATCATATTGAAAGACATACATCATATATTGTATCCTCAAAATTACATGTCAAAATCACGGATAGAATCATTTGTTCAAAAAATGCACACATCCTATCAATATGCTAAGATCCCTAAAAACCAATCCCACATAAGAATGGAAGGGTACGTAACCGTCCAAGTAAACACCTGGGATAGGGCAGAAAATTAGAGATTGGAATGACGCTTAATGCAACAGAGTAATTCCGATTTTTTAGGTGCAACGGTTCTGAAACCCAAATCAATTCTTCACACTTATTCTTACGGGTCCTTCAGAAGTCAATGCAACCAGTAGGAACTGGATCCCGACTCCCCGAGTCGGAGCTTTGATCAGCAAAAGTTGACATTCTTGAAAAACCCTGGGCAAAGGTAACCACTTCACAGACCACACCTTAAACACTATTTCTCTAAAGTAAACTGATCGCCTATTGGCTTTCTCGAGCTCCTTATATTATAAGGATTCTCGGAGTCGCTTGCATGTAGAAGGGGTTTCAAAAGACTTGACTTTCATGCTGTTTTTAATTACAAGTACAACCACGTTGCATCACTCATCACAACTAGCCCGGGAGCCAGCGACCTTTTTTGGGTATCAAACCACAAAAGCTGAAAATTTTTTGTAAGCTTTATTTTGTATCACTAGAAAGTGAATGGACCTCCAGCTGGCGCACTTCCGGGGGGTGCAGCTGTGGCACCCTCCCAAACACGTAAAATAATCATTTTAAAAAACTAATACCGCAAAAGCTGAAACTTTTTTAACATGTTGTTTATGTTATAAAGAAGTGAAAAAACGGATCCAGCCGAATTTAAAGTAGGGGATTATGCCCCATCTTTTCAATTTAAGATATGAAAAATATACGCTGGGTAATCTGATCGCACAAAAGCTGAAATTTGGTAAACTAATAGTTAAGTGAATAACTTAAGGGGAGATCCTGGCCATCCGTGTCTTTCTTTTTTTATTTGTCAAAGAATTTTATTTAATAGTAAAAATAATGTGTTCCTTCCAAATTTTTTACAGTGTGAAGTATAGAGGTTAAACTTTTTTTTTATTGTTTTTGTTCACAAAATGGCGGCCTTAAAGATGCCTACCTTTCCAGCTTTTGCTCAAATATTTCGGGAAACCAAAAATGAAAAAGACTTACATATAATCTATATAGTTTTGGCTATCGTGTGAACTACAATTAGAATTTTTTTTGAAAAAAATGGCGCACTTTTGAATTTTTGATCTTATTTTTGCAAGTTAAATTGCTCATAACTTTGTTAAATAATAATATTTGTTTATGACCGTAGTTCAAACGACAGAGACACACTTGAAGAATGAGCTGTCCAAATGGATTTAACTGAAACTTTGTAATTTTTAAGATTATAAGTGCCGGATAAAGTATCCATGAACAAAAATCCAAAAAAATGGACAGTTTTAGCGCCATTCAGCGCTAAGCGCTCAAAATCAGTGAATAAAACGAATTACAACAGATTTTGTTACAAAAGCGATGTCAACATAGAAATCACGGTTCAGATCGTGGTCTGTCCTATTTTCGCCTACACCATTGACTCATATAGCGCGCTTGTCAAAACGATCAAACGCTAAGCGCCCAAAATTTTAACTTGACTAATTAATCACTTCTTTAAAAGCATATATGGTGCCCAAAATAACATTGGTAACTAATGCGCACATACCGATAATAACATTCTACCCTTCGCAAGAGGGTTGAACTCTAAGCGCTCAAGATCAGGGAATAAAACCAATCCTTGTAACTTTAGCGACAAAAGCGATGTAGCTATAAGAATCACGCATCAGAAAGTAGTCAGTAATATGTTTAGCCAAACCGATGAGTTATATTGCGCGCTTCTCGAAATGATCAAACGCTAAGCGCCCAATATTTGAACTTGACTAAGTAATTACTTTTTTAAAGACAGAAATGGTATCCAAAGTAACATTAGTAACTAGTGAGCACATCGATAATAACAGTGTACCCTTCGCGAGAGGGCAGAACGCTAAGCGCCCATGGTCAGCGAATAGATCCAATCCTACTAGCTTTAGTGACACAAGCGATGTCTGTATACGAAACACCCATCAAGAAGTGGTCAGTAACATGTTCAGCCAAACCAATGACAATATGAATCAACACCGTTGACTCATATAGCGCGCTTCTCAGAACGGGCAAATGCTAAGCGCAGAAGATTTGAACTTCACTAAGAAATCACTTTTTCAAAGGCCTTTTACAAAGCAAATGACAGAAAAACATACCGTCCTCGACGGAAATAAAGAGTGAATGCTGCATGATGAACGACTGTCACTTTTTAAAGTAAAAAGCGAACGACTTCAGAGTGAGCGACGAATTGAAAGTAGGCCCGATGATTTAAAAAGAGTTCAAACCTCGGCATTCACTTATTATTATATATATATATATATATATTAAACAGCATTCACTTATTATTTCCATTGACGATGGTATGCTTGTCATTTCTTTTGCGAAAGGTCTCGAGAGCTTATTCCCTTTTTGTGTTTAGATTCTTGTGTTTATTTGTTTTATTTTGTTGTTTCTGAATTTTTCTTTCGTTTTATTAATATATTCATCTGCCTTTCAAGACCATAAGAGCTTGTTTCTCTTATGTTTCAAAAAATGGCATTCACAGTTCGAGTTAATTATTATATGTGCGATAGAGTCTATTAACAAGGACAAATTGCTCGAATTGATGGAAATAATAATCCTGATAGGCAAAACATTGCAATTTTTAGACGCCTTCAACTTCGAAGACCACCACTTGAAGTCGCCGATGAGAGTAGGTTATGTCTCAATTCCAATCAATCGATTCGCAATGAGATAGAGGAGCTCCAACGTGACCCAAGCTGTTTAAGACTGAATTTTCTTGCACAAACATGCAAGCGAACATGCATGTTCTGTAATGCTGATGTTAATACTGTAAGGCTTTCAATTGAATGTAGAGTTAACGCTTTTATTGCCATAGATATTTTTATTCCAGAAGAAACAAGAGCATGCTTAAATCATTTGGATGAACATGGTTTCGTCTTAGGCCCCTTACTTCCTGGACTACAAGCGATTAATATACCGTATAGGATTCCGGGACAGCAGTTACTTCTGTTTTTGCAGCAACTTCATAACGAAGAAAATGCTCATGCGGCCGCAGCGTTTAATAATGAGAATAGTTTCACTAATGAAGAGTTTAAAGCTATTGCTCCTGTAACAAAGAAACAATTTAGAGAATTGTATGCGTTTTGTGATCCTATTCGGCAGTTACATGGACATGGTGCTAGATACGTGAAGAAAAAAGATCTTCTGACTTTCCTTTTTAAAATGCGTCAAGGTCTTTCTGATTAATTTCTGAAAGTAACTTTTCATTATACGAGCCGGGAAGCTACAAGCATGGCCATTTCTACTGTAAGAGAGTCTTTAATGCAGCGATTTTTGCCTGGTAACATTGAATTTAATGCGATAAACACAGAGGAATTCATTCAAAGACACGTGACATCATTCACTAATGAACTTTATAATCCACAACCAGAAATTCCCAGAGCTATTGCTATCATCGATGGAACTTATGCTCGCATGCAGAAGAGAAGTAACTTTCGCGTACTGCGACAGTCATTCTGCAAACATAAAGGACGTCACTTGGTAAAGCCTACTCTCATTGTTGCTCCAGACGGATCCATACTTGAAATGCAAATACCATATTTTTCTGACTTGCGAAACAATGACGCACAAATGCTCATTAACGAATTTGAAAGAGATGGGGAAGGTATGAGAGAATTTTTCGACATTGGTGATATTTTTATAGAGGACCGTAGATATAGAGATGCCCAACCAATTTTAGAACGCTTAGGAATTGTGTCCAAGATACCACCATTTCTCCAACGAGGACAGAGTCAATTGGTAACGAAAGAAGCAAACGAAGCTCGGCTAATAACGAAATCTTGATGGATAGTGGAATCCAGAAATGGCCACATAAAGTCCATTTTCAAGTTCTTCGAGAAAACCATTCCGATGGCTCATGTACACAATCTAAGGGACTTCTTTCGTAATATTGGTGCCATAATTAATCGATACCATCCTGTTATCGAGATGCAAGGCGCTACAGCAGAGCTTGCACGAGAATATATAGCGAGAGCTCGTGAGCCAAATACTGTGCAAGCGCGCGTAGAAGTGGACAATATGCGCTACGGAAATGCAAATTGGAATCGCCTGCATGAACTTCAAGTACCACAATTTCCTCGTCTTACATTGGAAGAAATACGCTTAATAACAATTAGCGTGTATCAAGTAGAACTTGACCCATCTTACGTTCAAGGCAAGCTGCAACGAGAAGAAGATGAGGAGTTTCAACTAGATACGCGACTTACTGAACCTGCTTTGATCAGAGTACAAGTATTTTCTCGTTTCCGAAATGCGATAAGGTACCAGCTGTGGATAGCGTTCAATGAGACCGATGACATAGGACCAGACAATAACGAAACGCTTCTCGGTTATTACTGCACATTGTTCCTGGTTTATGCACGTCACCAGCAACACGTAAAGTATCCTCACACTTCCTTGCTACAAAGGATTCTAGACGCTGCTAATAGAGGTGAACAAGCGAACCCGAACCAAGAGCCAGAAATAGTTTAATATTTCGCAAAAGATACTGGGATTGGTTCTATTCGCTGATCATGGATGCTTAGCGTTCGGCCCTCTGGCGAAGGATACACTGTTATTATCAGAATGTGCGCACTAGTTACTAATGTTACTTTGGGTACCATTTCTGCCTTTAAAGAAGTGATTAATTAGTCAAGCTAAAATCTTGGGCGCTTAGTATTTCATCGTTTTGAGAAGCGCGCTATATGAGGCAACGGTGTAGGCGAAATTATGACAGACCACGATCTGAACCGTGATTTCTATGTTGACATCGCTTTTGTAACTAAATCTATTGTAATTCGTTCTATTCACTAATCATGAGCGCTTAGCATTCGGCACTCTTGAGAACAGTACAATGTAATTATCGGAATGTACGCACTAGTTACTATTGTTACTTTGGGTACCATTTCTGCCTTTAAAAAAGTTGTGAATTAGTCAAGTTAAAATCTTGGGCGCTCAGCGTTTGATCGTTTCGAGAAGCGCGCTATATGAGTCAACGGTGTAGGCGAAAATATTGCAGACCACGATCTGAACCGTGATTTCTATGTTGACATCGCTTTTGTAACAAATTCTGTTTTAATTCGTTTTATTCACGGATCTTGAGCGCTTAGCGCTGCATAGCGCTAAAACTGTCCATTTTTTTGGATTTTTTTTACGGATATTTCATCCGGCACTTATAGCCTTAAAAATTACAAAGTTTCAGCTAAATCCACCAAAAGCCATTTTCCCATACATTTAGTGCGGGTCCCTTTGTCGAAGGTGTCAAAAAATGTAGTTTCTAGAAAATCGAGTTTAAAGCTTTCTATTGTGAAAGACAGCTCGAGCCCTGTAGCTGCTTCGGACTCTTTTATCATTGTTCTCGACCTTGTAGACCTTTATAATTAATTTTACAGTATTTATAGAAGTATTTACTACCAAAATATAAAGAAAAAATTCTTTCGATTTTTTGAAATTTGGCTGGACACGTTTTTTTAAAATTCTTTATAACATACAACACATGTTAACAAAGTTTCAACTTTTGCGGTATTAGTTTTTTATTATAATTTTACGTGTGTTGAAGGCTGCCGCAGTTTAACCCCCCGGAACTGCGCCAGCTGGAGGTCCATTAACTTACTAGTGATATCAAATAAAGCTTACAAAAAATTTGCAGGTTTTGTGAAATGACGATCTCTAAATGGTCGCTGGCTCCCGGAATAAACGGAATTCGCCTCCGCAACAGATCTAGATTAAAACTTTTTCCCTTGACAATATTCTCTCGTTTAGCGTCATATACAGCATAGGGTTTCCACAATGTGCAGAGGTTTTTCACAGATAGCTGCTCCACAACAATTCGTTGTGAATTTGATTTCTAATTGCCTATAAGTTCCTCTAATTTTCTATGCGTGATTCTCTATTTAATTCCGTACAGCATCAGCTTATTCTGGAGTAGCAGCGTTTGATGTGCGTCTTACGTAAGCAGAACGGAGTTGCACTCTGAATCATGGTTTAAAAAGGGGTAATAGATTCGCGAATTTGAATAAATAAACAATACCCAGAAATATTTAATTCAAGTTTAACAAAAAAACGGAAATAAATAGGTGAATCTTCGAAACCCAATCCTTTTATCAGCCTACTCGGGAAATATAAAAATGATGAGAGTTTCATTTCTGCGATCAGTCGCATCTACATGTATTTCGATTTACGTTGTCTATAGGCCCCTTTTCATCTATATTATCAAGTGAGATTATGAAAATTTATAGAAAATAAAATTATAGATGGATTATTAAATTTAAACATGAATATTAGGAAATTTGCATTAATATTTTTAAACTTAATATATTAAAAGAGTATTGAATAAGAAAATAATTATATATTTCTTAATATAGGCTATAGATCCAGCGATAAACAATCCAACTTCAAATTTATCATACGCAGATTGATTGAAAGAATAATAAATAAGATTATCTTAGAAAATAAAGGCAATAAAATAAAGAGTAGGTACCTAACATATATTTTAGTTCTGCCTTTGTCTAGGAAGGTTGTAGGCAAGCAACAGCGTGTACAAAAAGGAGAATTATTCAATTGAATTACTTCTGAATTTTAATAATAGTGAGAATCAAATAATGACAGCAACCTTAATATAGAGGACAGCTTAGAGCCCTTGGAATAAACTTAGTTTTTTATGTATCTGAGTTTCATTCCTTCTAGCGTGCGCAACCTAACCATCAGATAATCATTCATTATAACCACAAATATAAGTAAAATATTCCATTATAATTTTAATATATTTCCACGTATCATATCTTAAGTATTAATTACATTAAATTAATCTTTATGTGGTAGGATTATCATCTTATGTAGAGTCGTCTATCCTCTAATATATATACA
>NC_046657.1:137067141-137069772 GCF_010883055.1 Belonocnema kinseyi | reverse complement strand
TGAGAGGCACCTTGGTGAGGTGTCTTGAACAGTGATTCTGGAATAACGTGCAACCTCTCAGGGTACGCAGCCTGATCCTTGCATGCGTGTCTTCACAAGGATGCACGAACCCGGTCCCCGAGCAGGCCTCCCCACAATGGGCAGGGCAACAATACCGACCACTCTACAGCTGGGGAAGCCAATAAAAATGGATTCAATACGATGGATAGACGGAATCTCGGGACCTTTTGGTGGACGGAGCGACTAAATCGCGACTTGCAAAAAACACATGGAGCTATCGCACTTTTCGCAGCAACGTCTACAACACTATGCCGAACTACTCCGAAAAAGGGGCTATGAAAGCGGAATGCCTACTCTACCATATCTAGAACAAGCCGGCAACAGAGAAAGAGAGGCGACACTAAGACAAACCGTGAGCAGGCATCCGATAGAGGGAGGGCGATGCTTTATGACCCAGAGAAACATCAATTCCCAGGTTTCTATGAAGCCTAAAGATCTGGCTTAAATGGATGACGAGCTTCCTGGACATTTTTACGAAAAATTCAACCTCTCGACTGTCAATTGTTGTGTGTATAATGCAGCGAGAGCTTTGGCTCATGCAAACCGTAAACTGAAACCAACGATTGATCATAAGAACAAAAGACGAATGCATCAACTCGCCATAAAGATAGTCTGGGCAAGACAGTACACGTCCCACATTCAGTGTGTGATTAACTACAGCACATCTGGCAAGGATCTTACCGCCCAGGTTCGAAAGCTCGCGCGTGAACTCCGAACCCGTTATCACACACTTAACAAGTCAAAGATGCTGACCATCAGGCAGCATATTGTTGAGAGAATACGGATACTATCTGACGCTGAGAGAAGTCTAGATCGGAGAGAGAGGTGGGTCAAAGAGAATTAACAGTTCCTCTCGGACCCATCTCGACTCTTTCAAGACCATCCAGTTACTGTCGAACACCCGCCCAAACCAGAGGAGGTCAAAGTATTTTGGATAGAAGTCTACAAAGTGCAGCATAGATTCCGCTCCGGGACCAGAATGTATCGAGACCTTCTGGTGGAAGAAGTTTCCTTCAAACCATTAGAATTTGGACCTGAAAAATTACAGGCTAATCACTTGTATAAACACACTTTTGGCCCGTATTTTCTCCTCATACATAAAGTTGGAGAGCCAATTCCGAAGTAGTTGGTGGAAGGGCGCACAACACTCCTCCCGAAAATAGGCAACATAGCTGACTAGAAGAATTACAGGGTAATAACTTATCTGAACACACTCTATAAGATATTCGCAGCTATCCCAAATGATATGATTGTTCAGTCATATGAACTTGTGTGGCAAGAAATGTATGAACAACGCGGATTGAAGAAAGGCGTAGCAAGATGTCGGGATAACCTGCTCATCGATAGATGTGTCGGCAAAGATGCAGCATGTCACCAGCGTAACCTATCGATGGCCTGGATTGATTACCGGAAAGCTTTCGTTTCAACCTCCCATAGACTTATCATCTGTCTCTTGGAAAGCGTAAAGGTTCATCAAAGGTTCAATAGTGAGGTGCATAGTGTCGGATCCCTTGATATTTGGACACGAAAGGTTATCCACATGAATAAAAGCATGCATATTAAGTCTTCTGTTCCGCGACTGTACATGCCATGCCGTCGAAGTAGTAGCGGAATATTGAATCTTGAATGTCTTCACAACAGGATTATTCTGGGTACAGAACATAGAGTCGCAAATGCAAGAGACCCTCTTCTTAAAATGGCCAGGAAGCATGAAGAAGTGGACAAAGGAGCGTTTCTGTATAAAGCAGCGGAGGAGGTTGCCGATGCACTTGGACTTAATTTCAGTATCAGGGGTGTGCAAAATTCATCAAATCTTATCTATCTCGAATACTCACTCCTGAACGCCCGGATTAAGAAAGCACAAGAGAGAAACTTCCGTGAACAGCTCCTCGATAAGCGGATGCATGGCATCTTTCCAGAAATGTAGAGGATCAGTCAATATCGTGTTAGCTAACTTTTGATTTCCTTAAATCACCCGGATTGAAGTCTGGCGCGGAGGGTTTCATTTTCGCATGTCAAGACGGTATAATTTTCACCTTAACATACCGTCGCAACATTTTGAGCCAAGACATTTTCGATGATAGCTGCAGGGCTGGCCATGTACACTCCAAGTATTTAGCATACATAGTATCTAGTTTTCCAACTCATGTGGGAACGACCCAGATCCAAACGCACAATGCGGCATTAAGAGTGCTTTATTACCATCTTTTTCACTCTTGCAGCATTAAACTAAATATCGCTCCTCTAAATGCTACTAGAGAAACAGAGTAAATTATCGAGAATGAGAAGTGCTGCATATACTGAAACTTAATATTCTCGACAATTATTTCTCTTGCACACGCAAAGCCTGACATGGTTCTTCTTGACTTCAAGAAGCGAACCATGTTCGTTATCGAATTTTCGGCACCAGCTGACAAAAGCGTAATAGCCGAGATCAATGAAAGGAAAGAGAGGTATAAAGAGGTATAAGCAAGGGAATTTTGACGATTGTACCCGGAATATTCTGTTAAACTTTTCTTCTTTTTCATCGGCGCTTTTGGAGGTGCCAAGCTTACGCGGGTAATAGCCTAA
>NC_046657.1:137063939-137067041 GCF_010883055.1 Belonocnema kinseyi | reverse complement strand
GATAACGAACATGGTTCGCTTCTCGAAGTCAAGAAGAACCATGTCAGGCCTCGAGTGAGCAACAGAAACAATTGTCGAGAATATTAAGTTCCAGTATATACGACACTTCACATTCTCGACAATTGACTCAATTTCTGAATTTCCGTGTAGGTCGCTTCCGCGTGAGTTGGACAACTAGATAGTATGTGAGCTAAATGCTCAGAGTGCGCATGGCACGCCCTGCAGCTATCATCGGGAATGCCTTGGCTCAAAATGTGGCAGCGGTATGTTAAAGTGGACATGACACCGTCTTGGCATGCAAAAATGAAACCCTCCGTACCAGACTTCAATCCGGGCGATTTAAGGAAAGCAAACGTTAGCTCACAAGACATTGACTGATCTTTCACATTTCTGTGGAAGATACCGTGCATCCTCTTATCGAGGAGCTGTTCACGAAAGTTTTTCTCTTGTGCTTTCTTAATCAGGGCTTTCAGGAGTGAGCATTGGAGATAGATAAGATTTGATGCATTTTGCTCACCCCTAACTACTGAAGTCAAGTCCGGGTGCTTCAGCAGCCTTCTCCGCTGCTTTGTACAGAAACGCTCCTTTGCCCACTTCTTCGTTATTCCTGACCATTTTAAGAAGAGGGTCTCTTCCATTTGCAACTCTATGTGCCGTACCCAGAAAAATCCTATTGTGAAGACATTCAAGACTCAATTTTCCGCCACCTCCTTGACGGCGTGAGATGTACAGTCGCGGAACAGAAGTCTTAAGATGCATGCTTTTGTCCATGTGCATAACCTTTCTTGTTCCGATATCAAGAGATCTGAGCTCATTCTTCGTCCATGCAACTACTCCAAATGAATAGAGTAGTACCGGGACGGCAAGCATGTTCGTTGCAGATATTTTGTTCCTCGCCGAAAGTTCGGAAGACCAAATCTGTCGGATGAGACGTTTTTATCTGCTTCGGAGAGTATTCTTTATAGATGTCACATCCTGAATGCGGCTATGTGGCACGCCCAGGTATGTATAAGTCTCTCCAGCGCAAAGGTGTCGTATGGCGCTTCTATCAACGAGCTCAGGATCTTCAGGGATGCCATTAAGTTTGCCTCGCTTCAAATAAACCTTGGAGCATTTGTCTAACCCAAATTCCATTCCCATTTCCTTAGTATATCGTTCGACAAGCCCCAGAGCTAGATGCAGTTGCTCTCTGTTTTCAGCATAGATCTTAAGATCGTCCATGTAAAATACATGAGTGACGTTCTACTTTTGATCTGCAGGTTTGCCGCACAAGTACCGGTTGGAATGGCGAAGTGCTAGAGATAGTGGCAATAACGTAAGGCAAAAGAGGAGTAGGCTCATGGTGTCGCCCTTAAAGACACCTCTCTGAAAGGTGACCCTCTTAGTTGTCACACGATTTTTTCCAGATGAGATAGTAAATCTGGTTTTCCAAAGCGGCATCAATCTTCTGCCACACAGGTTCAATTGACCGTACAATCCTATCATTTAGGATAGCTGTGAATATCTTATAAAGCGTGTTCAGACAAGTTATTGGCCTGTAATTCTTCGGGTCAGCTAAGTTGCCTATTTTCGGCAGAAGTATTGTGCGCCCTTCCACCAACCACTCTGGAATCGGCTCTTCCGACTTTAAATATGAGGTGAAAATACGGGCCAAATACTGATGGGTTGAATAAAACTTCTTCCACCAGAAGGTTTTGATACAATCTGGTCCCGGTGCGGAAAAGTTCTTCATTCCTCTTAATACTTTTTTTTACCTCCCCGGTAGTGATGGGTGGGCATTATTTATCAGGTGTTCTGAGGGCAACACATAACTCCTCGAAGCTCTTTATATTTTCTGAGTCTTCGTCCAGTCTATGCTGAACTTCGTAGACTTCTCTCCAAAATACTTCGACCTCCTGTGGTTTCGGTGGGTGTTCGACAGTAACTCGAGGGTCTTGGAAGAGTCGAGATGGGTCAGAGAGAAACTGTTGAGTTTCTCTGACCCATCTGTCCCTTCGCTGTAGACTTCTCTTAGCATCAGATAGTATCCGTATTCTCTCAACAATATGCTGTCTGATGGTCAGCAGCTTTGACTTGTTAAGTGTGTGATAACGGGTCCGGAGTTCGCGCGCAAACTTTCGAACCTCGGCGGTAAAATTCCTGCCAGATGTGATGCAGTCAATCACACACAGAGGTCGGATTCTCCGGAAAAATGTCCACGAAGCTCGTCATCCATTTCAGCCAGATCTTTAGGCTTGAGAGAAACCTTGGTGTTGATGTTTCTCCGGGTCGTAAAGCATCGCTCTTCAGCTATTGGATGCCTGCCCGCGGTTGGTCTTAGTGTCGCCTCTCTTTCTCTGTTGCCGGCTTGTTCTAGCTGTGGTAGAGTAGGCGTTCCGCTCACATAGTCCCTTTTACGGAGTAGTTCAGCATGGTTTTGCAGACGTTGCTGCGAAAAGTGCGATAGCTCCGGGTGTTTCTCGCACCACAGAGCATGCAGCCGTGCCATGTAACCCCGTTCAGGGGCCACACTCGCATCGTAGCACTCTAGCAGGTCGTGATTCAGTCGCTCCGTCCACCCAAAGGTGGCGAGATCCCGCCGATTCATTGCATTGAATCTATTTACATTGGCTCCACCAGCTCTAGATTGGTCGGCATTGTTAGCCGACCCATTATCGGGAGCCCTGCGCGTTCTGTTGTTTTGAACCGCACTTACTACAACTATGTTTGGTGTTGTCATTGTTGTTCCCACGAGAAGCTAGGGAAAGGGGTTCGTCCATCCTTGTATAGCCCCGCATGCAAGGATAAGGCTGCGTACTCTGAGAGGTCGCCCGGTATCCCAGAGTCACCGTTCTAAACATCTCACCCAGGTGCCAATCAGCTTTCGGCACGGTTTTTCCACCCCCGCTTGGGAGTTAATTCCTAAGGGACCACCCCTGGACAATTGGCCGCGACTACCTACTTATTTTTGTAACCATATTCAGAAGTAACCCTTGGTACAGGGACCCCTTATCCGCAACCCGAGGACGCGTTCAATGGCTTTATTATAGGCCCTTTAGTTTGATTCTAGAGGAATCAAAACCGAACCGAATTAATATATATATATATATATATATTTTTTTT
>NC_046657.1:137061582-137063839 GCF_010883055.1 Belonocnema kinseyi | reverse complement strand
AAGTGCCGCATATACTGGAACTTTATATTCTCGACAATTGTTTCTGTTGCTCACTCGAGGCCTGACATGGTTCTTCTTCACTTCGAGAAGCGAACCATGTTCCTTATCGAATTTTCGGCGCCAGCTGACAAAAACATCATAGCCAAGGAGAATGAAAAGAAAGAGAGGTATCGAGACCTTATAGGGAAGTTGCAACGATTGTACCCGGAATATTCTGTTAAACTGATCGTCCTTGTCATTGGCGCTCTTGGAGGTGCCAAGGTTTCACTTGCTAATGGCCTAAAAAGCATCCCTGCATGTCAGCAATATGCTAGAAAACTTGCGGGAAAAATGCAGAAGGCGGTTGTCCTTGGGTCACTCCGTGTTCTTAGGGTGCACGAGGCTTTTGCTGGATTGTCGTATTGATTCCTTTACAGACTGTAACCACCTATCTCACGATTGTGAAACGTGGTTGTGGCTGAAATTTTACCGCGATTTCGCTGGAAACGGGTGCAATTTTTCAGATTAGCACCCGCTCCTGGCGAAATCCTGCGGTTGTCCTTATGGCAAATTTTTAATTATATATATCCTGCGAGTTGCATGGGGTAGTATGGCAATGGGCAAAACGATATTGTCATGTGGGAATATAACGAGATTTTACGCTACAGAGGAGAAATCGTTAAACTCAAACTCCAAGTGCGCCCAATAAATAGAGCATTCTCATTGAGCCATACAAATTTCAGACGGCTGGACCACTGAGGGAATAACATTACCCCATGCATCTATATTATACATATGTTGCTATAATTTATTTAAATTGTTTTTATTTTTTCAGATTGCAGAGTGAATATTTGGAAAAATTTCCAGGAGATGTCAAGACCCGATATATGTATAAAAAAAGGAAAAGATAAAGAATAACAGTTTTAAACCGCACAACAAGTAGAAGCAGATAAAAGTTTGGAAGCTTATAAATGTTATGAAGTTAGTTTGGGGCGAAAGTTAAGTTCAAGCTGTTCAATAGTATTTTTCTGCTTCTCAGTGAGGTTAGTGTAACAATACTGTATGTTTAGTTTAAAGTTAGTATTTTTAGTTATAAGTTACTATTTTCTATAAATATGCACTTTAACGTTAAATAATATTTCTGTAAGGCATAGCATTCGTTTCAATTCACGTTATCAAATTTCATAACTGATGCAAAATGCTTTGACAGCTTATTGCGATTATGAGGTTACGAGCAGTCTCTGGTAAGAGCGATCGGCTCGCTAAAGAAAATAAACGAAAATTCATGGTTTTCCTTAATACACAAAATCTAAAAAATATCAACTTCAAAACTCTCTACCTTATCCTGATGAATTTTTTGTTTACCCTGACCAAGAAAAATAATTTTCTACCAATAAGGACAAAGTTTCCACAAAATACATTAGGAAAAATCTTGAATTTTCGTAAGGTTTTTTTAGTCGTTAATTTTCATAATTTATCATAAAAAAATATAATTTTTTATAGATTTTTCTAAAAATACTACTTATTTAAATTAAAGTGGAAAAGAAGAATACGATTTTACAACCTTCTAATGATATCACTTAAGTTTATTATTTCTGCGAGCAGAACACTCTTACCAGAGACTGCTTCTATCCTCAAAGTTGCAATAAACTGTCATGGCATTTTACGTTTGCAATGGAATTTGATAACTTAAATTAGAATGAATTCAATACTTTACAGGTTATAGAAAATCATAAGAAAAGTATCATTAAACTTCTTCCACTTCACTAAGTGTCGAATGCCGTTACAACAGGATTATTCTAGGTGCAACGCATTCAGTTCCAAATAGACGAAACCCTCTTATCAAATTGGTAAAGGAGGCTGCTAAAACACTTGGCCTTGATTTCAATATTAGGTGTGAGCCAAATGCATCGAACATCAGCCATCTCAAATCCTGAATGCACAGATCAATAAAGTACAGGAGAAAAATTTTTTCGAACAGCTCTTTGACAAGAGGATGCACGGTATCTTCCACAGAAATGCGAAGTATCAGTCCTTGATACGTCCTTGATACGTCCATCAAGGCAACACCTTACCTATAACCTGACTACACTGTTTAACGTAAAATTTTCCGCTCTTTCGATTTCCAGTATCAAAAATGGGCTAATGAATTAAAAAACAAAGGTGATCTTGACATAACCATGAAGCTCATGGTCAAGGTCAAAACTAGGGTCACCACTGGATAGAAATCCAGTCCCGGGACTTTTTGGACAACCTGTATATATGTATGTATGTGTGT
>NC_046657.1:137055613-137061482 GCF_010883055.1 Belonocnema kinseyi | reverse complement strand
GGTTCTATGAAGATTAGGCTATTGTTCCGTTACCGTTCAGAAAGAGTCTATCATCTTCTTAAAAATATGTTTTAGTATATCTTGCCACTACAGATAAAAATTAGGTTAACTTCATTTAGTTAAGTTTTTAGGGGAAATGAATAACCTAATATTTTTTTAAACATTTCTCACGAATTCAAAACTCCAGTATTTTGTATTATAGTTTATAATGTAATTTAGGCTCCTATAACTTCAAAACAAGAAATTTTATAAGATTTTTATTTCTTTTAATACATCTACGTGTTTACTGAATTTCATACCAAATGAAGTTAGCATAATTATTAGCCGTAGCGAAAACATAGACTAAAGCTTATTTGTAATAAGATGATACAGGCTTTCTTAACCGAAACGGAACAATAGCCTAATATTTGTAGAACCTTTCGATATATTGATCATCATCTTTATCAAGAAAATTCAATACAGGGGTGTATACAAGCGATAGTACATAGGTCTGCTTAAAAAACAGGAATACAGCTAAAGCTGCTGTCCAATCATTCTAATAAATTAAAGCCATATCAAAATGAAAAATCACCGAAAAGTAAGCGCACAAAACCCAATGTATTTCTGTGAAGTTACCATATAGGTTACTAAATAGATTTTTAAATGGATTTCTCATGGTTTCAGTTTGTGAAAATCTATTGCGAGTAACGCGGTACAATTTCACTTGAGGAAATAAAGAATTCCTTCCAATGCGATTTTCCGTTTCACCTGCTCTTGAGAGGGAGAGATCTTGTGGTATTGAAATTGGATCGCTCCGTTCGCATAATGTAACGAGGTTGCACGTGCAATCGACCCTTCCGAAAAGGGTAACCGAGTGTAGGACACGGCTCCAGCAACAGGACGTTTTTAGCATTCACTTGCAGAAACTCGAAAGCCCATTACCAAGCTGCGTGAAATGAGTTTCGGCTACTTATACATTGCACTGATAAGGTGGGAGAGAAATCGTGCTGCAAAATAAGAAACTAGATAGTAGCTTAAATTTTTTAAAATTTTTTACTTCCGTTCTTTCTTCTCTATCTTTTTATCCTAATTTTTCTTTACTTTTGTCTATTTATTATAACTAAGCATTTAAAAAATTCTATCCTTTTAGAACCAGCTATTAAAATTTCCTTTAGTAATGTAAATATTCGATTGCGGAAATAATCGAGAAGAATATAATGGATTTTAAATTCATTTAATATGTCCCCTTTTACTTTGAGTGAAATTATTTTCTTTGGCACTGATTAATATATATATATATATATATATATATATATACATTACTTCAACCTATGGCATGATTTAGGAAACTTCTAGCAAAAATCTTTAAATAATACCACCCGGTCTTTGACATCTTATCCTTAATGTAATCCAATAAAACTTTAAAAAATATTCATTTGTCCTTTAATATCCGTTTATGCCATTTTTCCATTTGGAGTAGGCGTGATTCATTCGGGGAGGAATCCGGAAAGGAGTAATATCAGAGAGGCGGTATAGAATTTTAGATTGATTAAGAATTCGCGTGTTATTTGTTAGAATAACACGTTTGTTCCGCAACACTGCTCCGATCCAAGTTGCTGATCAATCACTCTAGCGATTACTCCAAGTAAAGAGCCTTACAAAGTCATCATGTAAGGCTCCCCACACGGGCCCATTCGTATTCATGGTCTTTTGTTTCAAGCGTCATTCACTCTACTGACAATCGTTTTATATACTATTTGTCGTCACACTTTTCTGTCCTGATATACCTCTCTGGCTTCCGTCACATCTATGAATTTTGTTATGTAAGCTCTCGTGTATTAATGGCTACTTACGTCTCTTCGAATTAGGGTCTCTTACTTATGATAAGCATTTCTCTATCGGTCTGCCTCTGGGCACACTACCATTTACTTTACCTTGCTACACTTGTTTCGTTAGTCATTTATCTTTTAACTTCTCAACATGCCCCAGTCAGATTACCAATTTTGTATCCGATATGTTAAATAGTGTCTTCTGTACATCACATTCTTTGAGGATTGTCTGACTGCTCACATTATCTATCAGTATTTAGCAGCATATCACGCGCTGAATATTCATGTTAATCGCGTTAATTTTATTCTCATCCTTTTCCTGAAAGGCCGACTTCTCGCTACCATATATCATAGTCGCTATAAATATAGAATTATCTATTCCCTTCTTATTTTTATTTAATATTTTTTTACTTTTGAGAATGGATACTGCTCTATGGATAACCTACTTGCCTTTGCTTACGCGTCTATCTAATTCAATGTTTTGGTCACTTATGAATAGGCTACCAAGATATATATACTTATCCGTTTGTTAAATTGTGTCATCATTTAGGGTACTGTTGCATATTATTTTCTCACCTTTTTCTTCAAACACCATAATTTTTGTTATACTTGAGTTAATTCTGAGTCCCATGCTGTTCATGCTTGTGCTCAATTGGATCAAAATCCTTGGCAAGTCTTCGATTGATTTTGCCATAACAACATTATCGTCTACCAAAGCTAACTCAAATACTCTTACTTGCCTCAACTAACGGACTTCTTAGTTGAAGAGCGACATTCCTAGAAACTTTTTCATGAATACAATAAATACCCATGAGGATATGACCAATCAAGCCAGTCACTTATTTGAGCCATTCATTGACTCCGTACTCTTTCAGGACTTCCCAAAGTATACTTCTTTTCCCCTTGTCAAACGTCTTTCCCAGGCCAAGAAATGCACAGAAAACTTTTTCCTTTCTCTTAAACTTTTTCCTGTCATCCGTCTAAAGCTAAATATTTTATCCGTACATAAGCTTTCCTGCATAAATCCACTTTGGACTTCTAATACCTTTTATTCTATTATTTTTATTACTCTACGAATGTGCATTTTTGAATATATTTTACTTGCGGTACTTAAACAGCTGATCCCTACGTGATTATTGTAGTTGCTTTTATCTTCCTTTTTGTATATTGGTTCGATAATCGCTTCTTTTCCGTTATGTGGGACTTCTTCTATCTCGATACATAGATTTTTTAATTTGCACTGCCTGCAAAGTGTGTACTTGTTAACGTATTAAATTATTTCATCGCTATTACTGTCTACAGCAGCAGCCTTGTCATTCTTTAAGTTCTTAATGCCTAACCTTAGTAACAAAGCCTTTCTCAATTTTATTTTCTAACGCATCGGTTTCTATATCGCTGTTGTAGTATCCTGTACCTCCCTTGCTATTTCTCATGCTGGAAAAGCTCTGTACTTTAATTTTCCTTAATTAATTTTTGAAACCATTTTTTTCCTTCGAAATCGTTTTACAGTTTCTTCTATTCTTCTGTTTTGATTATACGTTTCCTTTCCTTTACTAGTCGTTGATGTTTCCTCTTTTTATGTATGTAATAATTTTCAAGTCTGTTTCTTTCCCCATCGCTAAGACCTGTGATGTTCAACGTTCTGTTGTGCGTTCCTTGACTTTCTTATCTTCCACGTTGTCACTTCTATCCGTTCGTTTCTCTTATGCTGAAAATCTCTTCGCACTTCTGGTTCCTCTAAATTCTCAATCTTGATATGCGTTTGCTTTTTTTTTTTTGCTTCTTCCTCATCACTGATCTAAGTTTATTTTGGAAACCAGAATGTAATGATCAATATGTCGAATTCAGAACACCCCATGAGTCTCGTATCTTTCAATAGCTCTCTTAGTCTTTCCTCCGCAACAACTAAGTTAGTTATAATGTCGCTATATTTTTTATTCCAGGTTTACATGTAAATCATTTTATTCCTAAGCCAAGTATTTGTAATAAAAAAGATTCTTTTCTAATCAAAAGATAACTACTCTGCTTCTGTTATGATTAGTTCTTAGATCCCCAAAATTACCTTGGGTGTCCACCCATCCATTTATATCTCCTTTCTGAAAGATTCTTTTACTAAGATCGCAAGTACTCATTTTATCATTTAAAGTGTCCCAGAAGGCGTCTTTTACTTCGCTTCGATAAACATTAAAATCGATGTAGCATGCTATTATAAAAAGTCTTCCGATTCCTACTTTCATTCTAACCCACAAAATTCTTTCAAGAAATAATTTTTTTAAACCAATTTATGTATTTATTACCTAATATGGAAACATCTTTAACTAATATCACTCTATGAAACTTAGGTGAATTAAAAATTTTTGCTGTTACTGACGAACACCGAGAACGCCAAATAAAAAAATGGCCATCGGCTTAGAATGGTTCACAATCATGACGCGACGCGTCGTTCCATAAAGTGATGTCCATTGCTCATTCATCCGCGGCTATCCACAACAAATTTTTTCACGAATTTTCAGACAAACGTATTTCGGATACTATACAGCTTTTCATTAGGCAGAATGCTACATAATGATTACCTTCTGTCATATGTTGAAACAATTGAATAAAGTTAACTTTACATAGTTTTTCACAACATTGTTATATATTTATAGAAAATGTCAATGAGATGAATTTTTCCGAGTGAGCGAGTGATCCTCCGAATGATCCATTTCGTTGCATTGCTAATCGCCGAGTTAAAGTGTCTTTGTGAACCTGCGCACTGAGATGCACTTTATATCTTTTTCAAGCTTTTAACGCAGCGCGAGGATCCCTTAAGTATCATGTAACTTATTATATAAGTATTACTTCTGGAATATGAAATTCTAAAATTCTTGAAAATAAAGCTGAAGGTATTAAATAACCAAGTGTTTATACTAATTTAATTTATAATTGAAGCTCCCTCACCTCCCGACAACTTAAATAGTTAAATTTTCAATGATATCGTAAAAATTTCGAAATCTTTCAAAGATTATAAAATGAAATTTCAGTATTGCACAATCAAATTTAATATGTAGTGATAAAATTTACTTATCTTTGACGAAGCTCTTGATTTACTAATCAGAGTTTTTTGTTTCGCGGTTTAAAACTTTTTCGGAAAATGAATTAAATTGTATGTATGCAGAAATATAATTTAAAAATAATCGCACATACAAATCCATCGTTGTTTCTTTTGACATTGAAAATAAACTTCAACTGTATCCTCTGATGTTTCGGGAACAACTGAACTTTATGTGGATACTTGCCGAGTTTTAGGTGACACTTTTGTCGGTTTCAAAATGAATATTTGAAAATTCTCAAAATCCTTTTGAATTATTTAAATAAATTGAAAATTCGTTACAATTACTTTAAATACACCAAACTTTAACTTTAAAATATTTTAAAATATTTGAAATCAACTGAAATATCTAAATTCTTGTAAAAAATCACTCCCCCCAACCCCAGAAAACGACAAGCAAAATAGTTCAATAATAAAACTAAAAAAAAAATTTCTTAAGAATTCTTGTTTAGACATTTCAGTTTTTAAAGTTTCCATAAACTGCACGAACAGTGTATTTTATCGTAATTTAATTTATAATATAAACAGAATACGATCCTCCCCGCCAATTAAAGTAGTTCTACTTTTAATTACATCATGAAAATAAACATTGCAGAATCACAAAAAGTTTTAAAATATAACATTTCATTTCTCTTCAAAAAATCTGTCTCAATTACCTAACTTTGATTATAACTTTTAGCTTCAGAAGTTCTTCTCAATTTTTGCGGTGGTGTTTGGAATTGATTAAATGCCGCTATCTGGGCGGCATGATAAAGGTCAATTAAACAATCCCTAGATTTTTTTTAAAATATCTTAAAATTATTAAGATCTTAAAAAAAAGAATTGTATAAACATTTTGAAACTTTTAAAATCCTATGAAATTAATTCCGTGATAATTTTATGAAGTTTGAAATCTTTTGAAATCTGGAATTGTTCAAACTTCATAAAATTATCACGGAATTAATTTCATAGGATTTTAAAAATTTCAAAA
>NC_046657.1:137034745-137055513 GCF_010883055.1 Belonocnema kinseyi | reverse complement strand
TAATATTCTTGCATGCGATAAGTTGAAGCCTAGGTATAAAATTCTAGAAGTTTTTAAGTTTTTCTTTAAACTTCTCAAGTGGTATATTCACTTTTAATGCTCGTAAATGTCTATATTAGAGGATATACCACGTGGAACGTATACAGCTTTTAATAAATTAAATTTATTTACTGAATCTTGAAACCTTATCTTTCAAAGAAGGCAAGAAACTGCAAAAATTTTAAATGGTTTTCAAATTATCTCAAAAAACGTACGGGAGTGCGCAAGATGAAAATCACTCGGTCGAACGGCGCCCAGCTTCTTTTGTCTTAATTCCCTGTTCATTAACAAATGACAGAAAATCAAGCATCACATGAGCGAGCGATTTTTGTCTTGCGCACTCACATTTTCACTATTATTTTTCCAGACTTTGCCAGGAGTTGAAGTTGACTCTTGAAAATTAGCAAAAATAAAAAATTATATCAGTCCAAATACGTGTGGATGTTACCGTATAAATAGTTGGTATATTTAAATATTTTATAGATGTAGGTATAAAAGTTTGTTTCCTTTATTGTTTAGTTTGTCAACATTAGATTGGATTGAATAATGAATATTAAGAAATATTAGGATAAATTTATATAATTCGATTAAAGAAACATATCCAGACATTTAGTCGTAATTTTAAGGCCACTCAAAGCGGGGCGCAACACCGATGTGCGCACACTCGCTTCCGGCAAAAGGGAAAGAAAAAAGCCAGCTTTTATCCCCCGGATTCAATCGTTCCGCCGATAATTAAAGCGTGCCTCCCTAGCTACTATGGATTGCGATTTATGGCGAATCTCACCTGCTTTACTATATCCAATATCCAGGGTCTGATTTACTTTCCGAACACGAAAGTGATTAGCTGAGCTGTATTTAATCACGAATTAAAATAGTAATACAAATAAAATTTAATCTTAATTATACTAATATATTCAGGTAGTTCAATATTGCAAAAGTATATTTAATATTTACGTATTACGGAATGTCCAAATTTAAACGTTTGCCCTGTTCAATAGGAAAGTTGACAGAAACATTTATGTGAATGAAACTATGCAATACGTATAATTTGAGTATATGAAAAAGGCCGAACTAAGCGCTAGCTTGGCATAAAAATGAAAATAAAGAAAATAAATTAAAATAAAAATAACGAATCATACCGAATTTTAAGTAATTTTTGAATGAAATTAATTTTATTTTTGGAGAAGGTTCTAACAATTATTATTTACAACAATAAATGTCCTGTCGAGACTCTAACAGGAAGAATTTGTTATCGTTATTCAAATAGTTGAAAATACCCTAAGCAGGTGGTATACGCTTAGAAATCACTCGAATTCTGGTTAATTTTACCAGACATTTTTGTAAGTGCTATTTCCATATAGACTTGTAGAAGTTAATTTGTACTGGGCATAATTATTTACACCAAAACAATTCAGGATTACAAAATATTGCCAAAATTATATGTAAAGAAGTATGTAAAAGTAATTGTTCTGATTTTGGGTACAAAAATCCATTTTTAGTATTCTTTTTCCATGGAACCTAAAAAATTATCTTAGTTCGCAGAGCACGGTCAAATGTCAAAATTACAATTATATTTTTCTCCCTATTTCCAGGTCAATAACTTTTCTTCTGCTACTGGTGAACTATAAAAGTGGTATATTATGCTAAATAGTATAAGTTCAAATGCAGTGCAGATCGCGCACTGCGTGAAGAACAATAATTAGACGTGGACAGACGTGAAGAAAAATAATTACCTTGAAAATAATAATGAAAATGAAATTTTTCAAAATTTGTATCGCTGACCACGTTGTGCAACCTTTTTTTGCTCAAACTTTCAGAAATTTATTTTCACCCTAAAAAAATTGTCAGTCCGCTACCTCCTAGAAAGTCTTTACTATAATTTAAGTACAAGTCACACTCTAATAAATAGGAATAAAATTACATTGGATACTCTGGCTGGTATAGATAAGAGAAACCACAGTATAAAAATTGAAAAAATTTAAAAAATAAAATTGTGATTATATTATGCTTATTAGTATTAGTGTTAGTATTTTCCCAAACACACCCCTTTTTCGCTTTAAAAACAAATTTTTAGTTTAGGATAAGAGCAGTGTCTTTCCATGAATGTTCCCACTTTCATAATTTTTTTAAGGTTACGAACGAAATGCGACCTCACCGAGTTAAAGCAACCCCAGATTCGGATTCAGCGACCCCAAACATGTATAGACATGTTTATCTCGTCTGGTGGATAAGACCTTTTCTTCGTGTGCCTGTGTAATTTTAGTAGCTGAATTATTAAATCCTCCAAACGAGTTCTTGAGCTTTAGGGAAACTCACGTTAGAAATAAACCAAATTCTTATCTCTGTTAATCTTCGCAAGTTCATTCAACTTGGTTTTTTACTACCGCTTTATTATAGTTATGGTGAACAACATTTGAATTTTGACTCATATATTAAAACCGCGATTATATAGTATAGTTATAAAAGCTTTCATATAAACGAAAACAGGGTAAATAAAACATGCCATCGAATCTGTCCATCCCCGCTCAAAAAAAAAATTTCACTCGATGGACAGTGATTTATTTGGCAGAAATTCTTCACTCCGTGAAATTTATATCCAAGCCATTTGCATTTAAATTGAACTTCCGGGAGCCTTCGACAAGTAATTACTTATAAATTGCCTCTTGTAGATTTAGTCTTTGACTGGTTTGACAGTCGTAATATAGCTAGGTCCAGTAAAAAAGTATTCAATTAAAGCTATCAACCCATTCATTATGGTCAATTAAACACTTAACCTTATCTTTTTAGTTTTATAAATATGAGTGAGTTTCTGCTACTTTATTCCAGTCACGTATATTCGTTGGAAACTTTGAGTCCTGCAGATTAAGTTTATGATCGAAATTTGCGTGTTGGATAAGACATGATACTTATTTTGTGTCCTCGGTATATGTGTATATCTACGAATAATATGTAATTGCGAGATGTGTTTCTGCCGTTATTTTTCGCGTAACCCTATTTTCTCCTCGGAAAATATTTTCGGGGAGCGACTATCATAACTCAACGGTCGTGGCTCGTTTATTTTCGCCAGTGGGTACAGCACACAACATTAAAGATGGCAAGACGCGATGCCATGGGAAGACGTCTGCACAGCATAAATTCGTGCGATATGATATAGCCATATGTCTTAGAATGTGAATAAAAAAATATATGAAAAGAATTATGCAATGAAAATTTTTAATATTCCCCCAACGTGCCAGACACAAATTACGCTAATTCTTAATTTATTTGCAGGTGATGTCTAATGTACTTAATCCTACGGGAACAGGATTTTACATACATATGAAGTCTTGCGTTTTTTTAAACGTTTGTTCAACGGAAAGAAAAAGATCAAGCGTTTTCAAGCACAACTGATTATCTGCATCCCTCCTCCGATGAAGGCTTCCCATGCCTATACTGTACAATTTATGCGTAGAAATTATTCGATTAGAATTAAATAATAAATACACCTATATTACTCTTCAAAAATAATATCCTTGCATATAACTTCTAAAAAACAAATGTAACAAGTGACTTATGTAAACACGGAACAAAGTACGCTGTTAGATATACTCGGAAAAATGAGGAGAGATTACTCTGTGGCGCAGTAACACAGCCTTTCGTGCAACTGCAGAGTAATTCTTACACTTTGAGAAAAATTAGCAAAGTTCACTGCATTAAAGTGGAAGATTTACACTGTGAAATTGTAAATCCCTATCCAGATCAAATCGGGACGAGTGATAATTTAACAGTGTCACCCAGTAATCCCTACTTTGTAGCGAGCGCTAGATACAGCTCGCATTATACACTGCGTATCTCGCAAGAGTAGAGGTTACACTTTCGATAAGTAATCCTTGCTCCTTCTAAGAGCAAAAATTATGGTTTCGAATTTGAAATCTCTCGCATCAACAAGCAAAAGTCACAGTTTTGCCCTGCGAGGCATATACTTTGAGCTAATTGCATCATAAAGTTCACACAATTAACACACAAGAAACGTATTCTTCAACTATCTAAGCACACGAAACCTAATTCTATAACCTAACTTAACACTACCTATACAACGCAATTTCCCAACGCATGATATTGTACGCTGGGTATATCAGTCTAAACGGTCCTTATATACTAACCAGCAAAATTCTCACCGCTTGTGAGAAACAACCAATCCTGGGTCAAAAGTTAGTGTTACCTCAAGTGATATTTCATTTTCTTACTTCAACGTCGAATATTTCTTTGATATGTTTCATTTAAATTTTACTTTATAACTATCTCATTTGATTATTTTTAATGTTAAGAATATATAATAAGATAAATATTTTTCGCTCAAATAAATTGAATGATACATATAAAAAATGAATCGCAATTGAAGTCCAAAAAATCCATTTTGTTATTTATAAAAGAAAATAATGCAACCATTTTTTTCTTTTTCCAAATCTTAAAATTTAAAACTTGAAAATTGAAATATTTTTTTTCAAATATTAAACTATTTGACAGAAAACAACGATAACAGCAATAGGAGATAATGGGATATCCAATTTGATCCCATTTATCCTAGGGATTATCCTTAGAATATACAGGATATCTCTGGGAAGTTTCCGAGATATTCAAATGTCCCAACTAGGATATAGAAAATCAATTTATATTCTACTTGGGAAAATTGAATATCCTGGTAAAGTCCCAAGGGCTATGAAAATTTCCGCCTTGCGGGATATCCGACGGCTTATCCCTGGGATATCCTTGGGACAACCTTGAAGATAAACGGGATCAGTGGGGATATCCCGGTATATTCTATTGCTGTGAGGGATAGATGATTTATCTTATGGCCTCAAAATTCAACAATTTTGTTGAAAATTAATGTAATTTCTCGATAATTCGTCTTTTTTCGGCAGAACTGTAAGCTTTTCATAAAAAATTAATTTTTTTGGTTGCAAGATTAACCATTTGGTTAAAAAATAATTTCTTTTATTTTATAAAAAGAGCAGAAAAGAATTTCTTAATTATTCACGTATGTTCAAACGTTAAAATAACAATATTAATATCAAACAGAAAGTTCATACGAATTTTTTTTCAACTAAAAGTCAACAACTTATATAATATGGCTTTAAGATGAGACTGTATAACGTTTGTGGTTTTATTTTTAATGTTTCATCTAAAAAATTATCCATTTTTCTCCATTTATGATATTTTGTAATTTTAAATTTTTCTCAAAGTTATAAAAATGCAAAAAAATTATTTTTATGTTATAAACTGTCTGAAATTGTAATTTACAGCTGAATGCCAAAAAAAGTGTGTTAAGAAATTATATAATTACGACAAGTTTTGTAAATAATTACAAAGTTTTACTATTTTTTAGTTTTTATTAGCTGTTAAAAAATAAAACATTTTAAAAATGAGATTCAAAGAATATTTCTTTTCGTTCAACAATATTTTCATATGTAAGTGATAGAAATTTCGCTTTGTAAACCTAGTTCTTTTTTAATTTCTTAAAAATTAATTAAACAAAACCCTTTCCGCTTCTTATTTATTCTGAAATAATTTTTATACAATGCAAAAAAATCAATTAGAATTAGACAAAACGTGGGACAAAATAATGTACATATTTTATTTTTAGTGTAATGACATAACTTAAAATTGAAATCGAACTGAAGTTTGACTAATAATCACTCACTGTTAAATAGTTACTGACAGTGACTGATAATTTTCCTTTCCATCAGTTTTTTTTTAACTAATTCGAATTCAAAGAGATTGCAAATATTCATTTTGGAATTATATCATATTATTGGATCTTTAAAATTAATATTATTTTGGGAGTATTAATCTGCTTCAGATTTTCTGTCCAGGAAAAAAAATCCATTCACTTCTTTTGAATGTGTTTTGAGGGCTTTTGAATTGCGTATCTGTCACTGGAATTCAAGATTGGCGCCGATTGGTTTTTTTTAAGACTTTCAGTCGTTCTAATTATTTTGACCAACTTATGTGCCGCAAAAGCCTTTGCAAGATCTATAACTGAAATAGCAAAAGGAATCTTGTAGACTTGCGCATAACTTCTTATATTCTTTTGATGATTTATAAATTTAAAAAATCGTGTGAGCTTAACCTCAAGAATTTCGGCCTCATCTAAAAAGAAGGACATCGATTCAATGTGTCCTTGCTTGAAATGGTCATTGCAGTGCATGGCAGACATGAAGCTGCTTGAGACAATTACCGATTCACGCAAACCGATTCCGTTTTAACTTTCTGAATCTCCAAATGACAGATACGTAATTCACAGGGTTTTCTTTTGAATGGATTCTTTTTTTCTGGTTGTCTAAAGAAAAATAATTGGGACCCTTGTATATTAGCTTACTGGGACTTGAAGTGTTTTTAATCATCTCTGCTGTAATAATTAATATCTTCCGTACTAAGGAAAAACTCACGTGATTGATTTCACGATTACGATTATAAAAATAAACTTAATATTGTAAAAAATAAAACAAATCTCGCTCAGCGAATAACACTGTTTGAAAGAGGAGATATTATAATCTCGCCCAGCAACATTTATTTTCTCGGTACACACTGTAACTCTGACACTCTCAGTTAGCACATGAAACAGTAAGAAAAAGGAGATGTTACAATTTTACACTGCAATGCTGCTGCGGGGCGAGGCCCTATATTGCTACGCCGGATGAATATTTCAAACTGCACGATCTACTTTGTATCCTACTACCCACCGCAGCATAAAAGGGGATAGCTCACAAGTTGTAAACAGTATGATTCACCCTTTTTCATTCACAATGTGAAAACGTAATGTCTACCAGCTTGCGAGTAAAACATTACAATGTGGAGCAGTAATTTGAATAGCGTGTACCAATGATATTCCACTCTACACTGTCAAACTGTAATCGCTGCTTTATGTGTTGCTACAAATGGTATTTCCACTGGCATAATTTTAGATTACTGGTTCACACTACATTCAATACTGTGAAAACTGCTCATTACACAGTGGTTACGCTTTAAAACTTAGCTTTACTATTCGAAATTGTACATCTTACAGTGTACTTTTTTCTGTGAAGGCAAGATTTCCGTTATTATATCCAATCGTTTAATGTTTGTAGTATAGAATTTGTATTGATACTTATTGGAGCTTATTCAATTAAATTTGGTTAAAATTCCAAATAAATTCTAGAAATCAGACATGTTTACTATTTCTGATAAGGTTGTTTATTATTGGGAGCTACTTGGTGAGGTAATGAAAAAGCCAAATTCAGACAAAAGTCTCATTCGTACCGTCCTGGCGATTTATGCGTCAAGTGTTTTTCGTTTTTAGATTATTGTGAAGTGAAGTGATTTTTCCGACTTAGTCGTCTTCCGATGTTGTGAGAAGTAACGAGTTGAATGATCTTTAGCTCCAGTTGCATCGGGATTAGTCGATTTGAAAACTATCGTGGTCGTAGCTTCTGGAGCATACAACTGGGCTAAAAATTTTGCCAGTTATAGTCCGTATGGATGGTACTTCTCTCGTAACAAATTGTTTTGTTTCGAAAAATATTTATTGAAGTGGAGGGAATACAACTTTTAGGCTTTTGTTTCGAAGCCACAATTTTAATCAATTGTAACTTGTTTGTTGATGCATGAAACAAAATTTTACATTGAATTGAAAAGTTTTTTGCGTGCAAAAATTACATTTTTACGCTCATTATTGAAAACAAATAATAAAATTGACTTCTTTAAATTTCGACCGTTTTTGTTTATTTTGTAAGTAGTTTAGAAAGAAATGTGAGGTTTTTTTCTGTAAGATCCCTCATTTTCAGAGTGTCATTTTTATTCTTCTTTGAATGATAGAACGATGCATATGATATAGGTAAAATTTATGTCAAATTTTATTTAAAAAACTAAATTGATCATATTATTCATGTATAAGGAACATTTTCTATGGGAACGAAATTAGGAAAAAAATGTTCAGACTTCCCATTTTGCAACTTTTGTATTTTCCTAATTATCTTCTATTGATATGGAAACATGTACAAACGGTTAAAGAAAATTAATTTTTATTGACAGCTCACTACAAATTTGTTTACTCTTTTTACCATGTCAAATGTAAAGGGGGGACGAATTGTGCGCACTTGCCCTATCATTTTAGAGGCGATCTCTCCCATAGTTTAATGCTGAGGATATTAAGCCCTCTAATATAAATTATTCTTTTAAAGCGAGGGCGTGATAAGAATATGCGTATGTACATGTTGTAGCATATAAGTCAGCGTGAGGATCACAAATTGATGTCTTAAGGTGCTCGAGGGCGAAGAAATTTTTACGATCCGCAATTTTCTGCGGCTTTTCGGTAAATCTTTCACTGCAGGGAGAAGAAAGTATATGCCGGTCGTTGAATAACGTCATATAAAAGCCCTCAGAACGCGTGACTATTTCCGTATGACGATTTGGCATACTTGAATGATGACGAGGCGTGATTAATCTGAACATCAAACAACCATTTTTCCAAGAGGGTGAACTTTCACTTCTGGATTCGACATTCCTGTAGTATAATGAAGTATGACGAGTGAGTTCTTTTCAAATATTTTGTAGAAAGTAATGTAATATGGTAAACATGTGAAATTCAAATAAGAGGGACACGATTTTAAATTGCGTGCCTTTATATCACCCTTTACTACTAGCCGCACTATTAGAAATGTTCTGAAATTTCAGACATTTTTAAGTAAGGAGAGTAACTCCATATTATATGAAATTCTCTATACTTCAAAACTAAATCTCAAAGCATCAAATTTGGATTTATATTTGGGTAAAGTTTCTGCAGCCTTGGAAAAACATATGGTAACTACAGGTAGATCTACTACATTGAAAATTACAACTACATTCACATCTCCTACGAAGATTTTAAATACTTCTTTCCGATGCAACGAATTGATCCACTTTTGGATCAAAATTTGACGTGTTAGGATTTAGTATTTTAATAAAATTATCTTGAAAATTTACAAAATAACTGGAATTTCAGTTACGGTCACTCTAAACACAGATATATTTTTTTCTTTACAATTTTCAGGTACATGTAAATACAAATGCAGCTATACACACAAAATGCCCATTTGTCAAATTGATCTAGAAATTCATATTGAAACTTTGTGTCCTAGGTAGTTTTCATTAGTTATATGATGTAATTTTCTACCATTTGTAACGGTTTGAGGTCCTGAGCTTTTGTGTCAATAAAACTCGAAATTTCGAAAGTTCGACTTGGCTCGTTTTAAGTTCTTTTACAAGACTACGACGGATTTTCAAGACAAGTCGAGGTACAAATATTTGTATGCTAAGCTGAAACACATTCAGGTGTTAAAATCTTCGTAGCGCATGCGCATCAAGCATTGCAATTACACGTCTATATTTGAGGGCTATATATTTTCAATATTACAATGATGGAATATTACAATTTTGGAACATTTCCAAAGAATCAAAATTCGCTATCCTAAATTAAAAATGGATGACCTACTATTTATTTTGAATTAAAAATATTAAACATAACCTCAAATTGACTGAATGTATCATCTGATCGACATTTCATTCTCTTTATCTGTTTTTCGTTCATGTACAAAAAATAAAGCCTAATTTTTAATTTACAAATAAGTTATTACTTTATTTTCAAAATGACCAGAAATAAGTAAACTCCTCAAATATTTACAGACATTATTCGACGTAACCATACATGTAATATCTCTGATATTTCAGTTGAACATTTTGAATGTTTATGAGTAACATTTCACTTTTAAATATCTACAGATGCTAACTTTAAACATCCAGATTGCTGTCCGATAGTTAAACATAAAATATGTTAATCGTATGTTTGAACATCCATTCTCTGTGTCCAAACTATGGACCCAACTGACAGGGCCTGCGATTTTCAGGAATCAGTTGGCTAGGCTGGGGGCAAACAGCTGTTAAGGATTGAAATTTAACCACCGATGGAACTTGTAATTCTGCAATAAATTATTTGCTTATTTAAAATTCGGAACCTGCCAGTCTTAAGAATTACATGCATACCAAATATTTCGTGAAAAAAATAAAACTGTGATTTTGCACAAGAATCTAGTGAACTGTTGGCGATAGAAAAAGTGGTTAACATTTTTAAATGTACCATCCAATGAACACAATTATTGCAGTTGAACAAAATTATCAATGCATACAAAATAAATACCATGAAAATAAGTAATATAAACATTCTGTAAATTTTAAAGAGAATTAGTGATGGTCCTCGGTGGTCTTGAGAGCCTTTTGTTGTACGTGTCTTTGAATTTAACTTGAAGAAAAAAAATTTCGATTTAAGACCGAAAATAATGCCTCGTTTGTGGCCAGGAGTGAGACTGACAAAAATGTCTTGGCTATATCTTGGATGAAGACTTAGCCAAGACCAATTATTTTTACTCGGGCATATAGACATTTTTTTAAGCGATTGCAAGTATTTCCACTTAAAACGGCATTCATGTTTGTATTGCTAACCTAAAGTCAATCTAGGACTCTAGGGAACTCGGGGACGCTCTACAATTTTCATTTTGAAATACTCCGTGTCATTATATTGCATCAAAATACAGAGAACACCGATACAGTTTTTATTTGAAGAAAGTTGATCGGCTCAAACTTGAACCTTTTGCTGAGAATCACCGCAAAAAACCTTCGTATTGGTGTGAATTTTTATCTCATTTTAAAGATTGCCCATTTTTATTGTTCTTTAATTTGTTTTTTGTATTCAGTCTACTTTCCCGGGTTAAAATATTGGGTCTTGATTTTGTCTTGAATAATTTCTAATTCATGACAATTTCAAGTTATTCTCCATGTCTAGTTCGTGAAACGGAACCAGAATAATTCTGATGTCCTAAGCCGATAATTTTCGACTTGAAGATGTAAATTTATTCTTTGAGACAAGCTTATTTGATTTGGAAGGAATCAAATCACAATTTTAATCTTTTTATAGAAAATTTTATATGTATTTATATGTCTCGCAAGTTTGAGCGCGCCTATACGCAAAAAAGTACGCTGTAAGATATACTTGGAAAAGTGATGAAATATTACTCTGTGGCGCAGTAACGGAGCCTTTCCTGCAATCACAGAGTAATTCTTACACTTTGGGAGAAATTAGCGAACCTCACTGCATCCAAGTGCAAGATTTACTCTATTGAATTGTAAATCCGTATCCAGATCGAATGGGGATAAGTGATAATTTAACAATGTCATCCAGTAATTGAGTAATCCCTACTTTCTAGTGAGCGCTAGATACAGCTCGCATCGTACACTGCGCACGTGTCTCGCAAGAGTAGAGGTTACACTTTCACTTAGTAAATCTTGCTCTTTCTGGGAGGAAAAATTATAATTTCGCATTGTAAATCTCTCGCATCAACAAGCAAAAGTCACAGTTGTGTCCTAGAATAGAATCGTCGATAGACATTCCATTTCAGCAGCTCGAAACAGATAATGAAATATAATGTTAAATTTACAACAAAAAAATGTATTATTTTTAATAACTGCATTCAATTTATTTGTAAAATCATGCAATTGCATGTGCGGTCACTTACAAACGTAATCGAACGCTTAAACTCTATGAAAAATCGCACCCTCGTGGGATTCGAACCCTACCTACCTAAACAACCTAAGCCTATGTCGGACGCTCTAGCTAATTACGTTAATGTATCGCTTGGATTCTGTTGACAAAATCTCAGTCAAGATTTTACGCTGGTAAGTCAGGGATAATAGAGGAATATATTTTTGTTCTATTTTTTCGCTTTAAACATTTTATATGCACAGGCTGATTTACAAATGCTCGATGAAAATATTTCAATTTAATTAATTTAAATTTTAATAACCAAATGTTTTATTTAAAAATTCATTTCATTTGTGATTTCTTTCCAAATTCTGAGGCTCAAAAATGTAATGGATTTATTACTCTCAGATGTATTGTAAGTGTATAAATATTTAAATTTAAATTTAATTTTCCAGCATAAAAAAAGAATCGAGTGATTATACTTCTACTAATCTTCCTTAGTAAAAACCTGAAAGTAAAAACAAAAGCAGCTACTACAAATAATTTACTGAAACATTGGAGTTAAAAAAATTGTTTAAGATACAAGGTACTTAAACCTGATTGATATTCCAACTTTGAAGTTGAATTTGAACATTGAATCGAAGGCTAGCTGAAATTAGAAGAAATAAGTCTTTAAAATGAAAATTTTAAAATGCTAAGAATTTTATAAAACTTTGCTAAAAGCTATAGTAATTATTTGTACATTTTTATAAAATATATGAATGCATATTATGTGATATAATAAATAGTATAATAGTATAATAAATTGCAAACATAGGTAAGTGAAGTAAACGGTGTTTATTTACATATTTTTTTTATTTTATTCCTGGAAAAATATTTGAAGGGTTACAGTATACAGAATTAGGTATAGTATAACAAACGAAAACAAAATTTTTTAGAAAACCGAAATAGCATTGTGTAAAATCGAAATCAGCATATAAAGATAAAAACAAAAGTTACCTCCTAGCTTAAATGTTTTTATTTGATTAGAAGATTGTTTAGAAAATTGTCTTTAAACAGGAACCGTAAATTTATTTTTCAACTTTAAAACATGATAAAGACTTTCTCCTGAAATATGAGGAGGCTGAATAAAAATAAAAAAACTTATAAAAAAAACTTATTCTGTTCCGGCAAAATAAAGATTTAGTGTGGCGATATCGCACTGTAACAGTCCTAAAATTTTTAAAAGTGGATTTTAGTAGAAATTGAAGATTTTATGTCCGAATTTGGTTATACTATAAAATATAAATGAGACGAATGGAAAAAAAAACTACAATGCTTACATGTACAGTCGAGAGTGACGCGTAATCGCGATCTGTCGGTGCCACCGACAGACTCGGTGGTACTGTAGCGCTAGTCACTAGTACGACAATAATACGTAATGTTATACAGCACTCATCATACAAGAGTACTCGCGATCGGTTCATCGAAATTCAATAATTGAATTATGAAAAATTTTGATGTAAAGTATACTTTACGCTAAAAAATTGTTCGGTATTAAAAAACATTTTTTTATTAATTAAATAAACGTTTGCTTTAAACAATTGAAAACTAATTAAACTTCTGCGCCTGTGAAAGAATTCATTCATGTTTCAATAGATTCTACGATCTATTTCAAAAATTTTTGTGAAAAAATGTTTGTATTTTGCAGCGCTGTTCGAGTACGTTCGAACGCGCGCGGGTTTTATATTGAGTACAATATGACACGAATTTTCCACTAAAACGATCAATGTTAAAAAAAAGATGTTTTAATAGAGTGGTTCAACTTTCTACGAGTCAATTTTTCAATCAAAAACATGAATTTTCAACCAAGCAGTTTAATTTTCTGTTAAAAAAGATGAATTTGCAACAAAGTAGATTCAGTATCAACTAAGAAAAATCGATTTTCAACCAAAAGTTTAATGGTTAACTTTTTAGTTAAAAAGATTCATTTGAAAAAATAATTATATTATCAAAATAGTTCACTTTTCCACAAAATGGATTAATTTTAAATTAAAAGAATGAAGCATCATTTAAACAAAATTAATTTTTTCATAAAGTGGATCAAGTTCAAGCTAAGAAATAGGGAAACAATTGGGTAATAAATTATTTTGAATAAAATTATTATGGGTAACATATTAAGTGCAATAAGAAACAAATTTGAAACTGAAATGATCAATTTTATTTGAAAAAATTAATTTTTAATCAAGGGGTTCAACTTTCTACCAGGGATAGCTATTTTTTAATCAAAAAGATGAAGTTTCAACCAAGAAGATTAATTTTCTACTAAAACAGAATAAGGTGGTTTAATTTTCAATTAGGCTTAGATAAGTTTTCAAACAAAGAAATGAATCTTTAACCAAAAATATGATTTTTTAAGAGTGTTTAAGTATTTATTAAAGTAGTTAAATTTTTAATGAAAACATGTGAATTTCAAAAAAAAAAAATCGAATAGTCAAATAATCATTGAAAATATTAGTTTGTAATTCAAAAAAAAAATGTTAGCCAAAAAATTCATTTTTACAATAAAAAGAGGAATTTTTAACTGAATTAATGAAGATTCAATACAAAAACTAAATTTTTAATAAAATAATTTAATCTTCAACGAAGTATAGTGAAATTTTCAACCAAGAAGATTAATTTTCTACCAAAAAAAGTATTTTTTTAACAAATTGGTTCAAACATTCAACCTAGTAGCTGCATTAAAAAAAATTCAATATAAAAATGTAATAGTTGGTATTTAAAATAAAGAAGATTTTTAATTTAAATACCAACTACTAAATTTTTTTATTGAAAATTCATCCTTTTTGGTTTACAATTCAACTACTAGGTTTAATGTTTGAACCGATTTGTTAAAAAAATACTAAGAAGTTTTAATATGTTTCAATTGTTTAAAACAAACAATTATTTAAGCAAAAATAATGTTTTTTACGACCGAAAATTTTTTAGCGTAAAGTATACTTCGTAAAAAAATTTTCATTACTTAATTATTCAATTTCGATGAACCGTTCGCAAGTAATCCATTTTTAAAAAATGATCAAGATCTTCGATTATTAATAACTTTAAAAAAATGTTTTGCAAAAATATTTCAGGAAAGTTATTTTTATATAAAAACGAATCGAAAACTGTATAAATTAATCAAAAATAAAACTATCGATTTAAGAGTGGCACACTTGAGATATTTGGACCCACAAATTATTTTTCCATTTTTCTCCGGGCATACTAAGGAAAAGCTTACGTAACTGATTTCGTGATTACGGTCCATTTTCTCGTAACTGACAAGGTTAAATTCGACCTAAACGACAATGCCACTTGCGTAAGTTTTTCCTTAGTACGGCAGATATGAAGTTTATTATAATGTCAATAAATCTTTTAGCCTTTATTAGAAAAAAATAATAATGAATTATAAGAGTAAAATTGATATAGTAAGAAACAAAACAAATATCGCTCAGCGAATAACACTGTTTGCAAGTGGAGATATTATAATCTCGCCCAGTAACATTTATTTTCCCGGTTCACAATGTACCTCTAACACTCTCAGTCAGCTTTTGACACAGTACGAAAAAGGAGATATTTCAATTTCACACTGCGAAATTGGTGCGGGGTGAGGCTCTATAGTGGTATACCGAATTACTATTTCAAACTTCACCATCTACTTTGTTTCCCACTATCTATCCCAGTGTGAAAGGGGATATATTGCAAGTTGTAAACGGTATAATTCACCATTTTTCATTCACAATCGGACAACTTAACGTCTACCAGCTTGTAAGTGAAACCTTATATATACTTTTGCATTTCTTCGGCATTCGGGCACAGACCTTTTAGAATCAAAGGTGAACATACCGACAACTGTAATTTTGTTATTTTGACTCTCTTTTGTTCAAGCTCGTTTGGCTTTAACAAACACATTCTCGTGCTTCGCACTCGACTTTGTCACACATGCCTACTTTTCTACATTATGCACAACACTTTTATATCAATTATAATACATTTTTATGTAATTCTGCCAGGGATTACTTATTAAAAAAATTGCAAAATAAAAAACAAATTCTATTTATCATGATTATTCTTGTATTTGTTTCTTATTTTGCTTTAAATTGTATTCTAAGCTGCTCTGAAATATGTATAATTTCAATAAGTGTATATCATTACAATTCATAATATGCATAACAATTTAATCATCCTAATCATCCTAATTCTTATTTCTTTTTTTTTTATCATTTTAACAAAATTTTAGCATTGTTTTTTACGATTAAATAAAAACTACTGCGCATCTGCATATGATCTAATACAGGAACCTATATAGGGTCTTATATAGGAGCTTATGTCCTGTTTCGTCTTTTCTGTGCTTTTTCCAAAATGTTAATTTTTTAATTTTTAATCTTATCTTTCACGATTAAAAGAAGATCTACTCGTCCTATCGAAAAATGATTAATAATAAATTTATAGATCTTTTTAGGCAAACAACTCTTGTCTGGTCATTTAAGTTCATATCTTGTGTCCTTTTTTCAAAAAAATTTAATATTTTTATTTAGAATGTTATTTTTTACGACTAAAGCAAAATCTACGTGCCCTATTAAAAATTATAGCACTTTTTTGAATGTACAAGTTTTGTCTAATTTTTTTTCGTACCTTATATCGAAAAGTGATTTATTAAATTTATGAAAAGATTTATTAAAAGTGATAAATTTATATTTCTTTCCAGGGCGCGCAATTTGAGCTTCTTCATTTTTTTCGTATCTTGCATAGTTTCACCAAAAAATGGAATTTTTTATTGTTCATTATTTTTGGTACGATAAAATTTGGAATGTTGAACTTTTCAACCAAACTGAAAAATTTGTTATCATAGTCTTGTAGGGCTTTCAAAAAACAAAGTTTTTCGTCCTCTGACTTTTTTTCATATCATGCGTTGTTTGGTTTAAATAAAATGTTCATTTTAGTTGTTTGGGGGGGATTTTGAAAATGCTCTAACTCTGATCATTTTCTTTTTATACAAAAAAGTCATGGGGATAAATTGTTTCAGTCACTGAGTACTATGAACAACTGTACATAGAATTTATAAATCTTAAAAAAAATGTGGTTTCAAAAATTTTTGGAATGTTCAAATTTGGAATGTTCAACTTTTAAACCAAATTAAAAAAAGTTGTTATCATAGTCCTGTAGGGATTTCAAAAAGCAAAGTTTTTCTTTTCCTAACTTTTTTTTCATATCATGCGTTGTTTGTTTTAAAATTTTCATTTTATTTTTTTTTGGATTTTGAAAATGCTCTATGATAATTTTCTTTTTATAGAAAAAAGTCATGGGGATGAATTGTTTGAGTTATTGAGTACTATAAACAACTGTACATAGAATTTATAAATCTTAAAAAAATGTGGTTTCAAAAATTTTTGGTACGTTCAAATTTGGAATTTTCAACTTTTCGACCAAATTAAAAAAGTTGTTATCAAAATCTTGTAGGGCTTTTAAAAATCAAAGTTTTTCTTCGATTCCCTTTTTTTCATATCATTCGTTTTTTGGGTTAAAATGTTCATCTTAGTTGCTTTTTTTTGATTTTGAAAATGATCTAACTCTCATAATTTTCTTTTTATAGAAATAAGTCGCGAGGATAAATTGTTTAAGTTTTGAAGTACTATGAATTACCGTGCATAGAATTTTTACATCTTGAAAAAATGTGTTTTCAAAAATTTTTTTTGGATTAAATTTTGAATTTTAAACTTTTCGACCAAATTGAAAAAGTTGTTATCATAATCATAATGCCCACTTTTGGAATTTCATCCAAAATGGCTGGATAAAGAACTCGACTTTTAGTTTAGGACATTAAACACGTGTACCAAAGGCCAATCTACTAGATTAATTTTTCCAAAAGTTATCGTGTTCACAGACAGACATACATACAGACATATAGACAGCCACATTCGTAAAAACCTGTTTTTCGGATTCAGGGGGTCTCAAAACGTGGACATTTGACAAAAACTAGGGGGGGAGGGGGGTCAAATTTGACATAAGTCTAATACCTTCTCTCATGAGAATGTAAAAATCACTTATTACAAAATAACAAATTTTATCGGTTGTAAGATTGGAATCCCTAGCAGATGCCAACTGGTTGGTCCCAACCGATCGGGAAATAGCAGGTCCTGCCAGTCGCGATAAACTCAAGACGTAAATAACAATTATTCAGTATCTCAAAGCAAGTCTACCTAGTCTGGTCTTAGCACAGATACATTATGATCTTTAAGATAAGACAATTAAGACAAAATCAAGACCAAATATTTTTTCCCGGGTTTGAAGATTCACGTTTAACAGATGCACCATTTTCGGCCTTATTTTGATGGAACCATCTATTTTAATTTATATTAGCCAAAGCCTCCATACAGGACATTCATACTGTTATTATATTTAATTATAGATAAAGCCACTGACACCACTTGTGATAGGGGAGCACGTCGCGTTTGGCCATAACCGACTGACACCCCCAAAGGACAATCAGGCATCACTCTTCTTATAGCGCATTCAAATATACAAATGGGTCGATGACGCGATGAGAAAAAGTTTAGCAGTGTGTCAGAAAGAGAAATTCTCATTGGAGGTCATTTTGTTTCTTTTTATTTAAAGCTGATTAGCCGAGATCATTTTTAAGGCGTGGAGCCTGATTGAAGATGAGGACAATGCCTAGTATGTTACACGAATAACCCATAATTTTTACATATTTCATAGCTTGGCGAGTGTTTCGCGGAGTCTTGAGGAAAGTTATAGCATGGACCAATTTAAGTTATCCCTGGCCAGTTCACGGGTCGTCAGTCTTGTATTTAGGCAGTCCATTTGTGAAAGAAAATATTGTAAACCCAAGCCCGGCGCGGCCGGTTTTAACATGCGAAACAAATAAAGGTAACGCGCTGAGCCGGGCTAATCTAACCATCGTCTTTACTGTGCTAGAGTGTAAGTAAATCCGGGAATTTTCCGGGAATTGTAAGAAATCCAGGAAAATCCGGGATTTGTCATTTTATTTATTTTTTATACGGGGAGTGCATTTCATTTACATATAATTTATAATCTTTCATTTTCCCTTTGTGCTAGTTGCATTACTTTTCTCTGACTGAAAATTGAAATTCTTCAAATTACCGAAAAATTAAAAAATTGTTTGAAAAAATAAATTGTAATATTGCAATCGAACAAATTACGCAGTTCGCAACCCATACTATGCATTGTATGTATGATTCAATTATAAGAAGGACTTTATATTCATAAAAGGAAAAAGTGCGGTAATTGTCCGCGAACTTAGCAGGAAATATTTACTTAACACCCTATTTGTCTGTATCGATTGATCTCTATGGCTTGAAGAAATGCTTGGCGATTATCATGTTTCTTCACGTTTATATCGAGAAAGTTTGAAAATTTGATGATAAAGATGCCAATTTCATGTGTAGCCCCTGCCGAAAACGTACGTATTTTTCTGACCACAAAAATAATGGTAGTCAATCCTCTTCCCCTTTCCAGCTTTTTGGGAGAATGGGGGGGAGCATTTTTTTTGGCCAAAGACATAATGTTGGTCGAACCCCTTTCACTTTCTAATATCTCGTGCGGAAGACACGCCTTTGTCTGGTCACGGAAATAATGTTAGTCAAACACCTTCTATTTCCCAGCTTTTCGTGGGAGCGGAAAAGCACCTCTTTTGCCTGGTCACAGAAATAATTTTAGTCAAATCCCTTCCCTTTTCCAACTTCTCGTGGAACGCGGAAAGGCACCCCTTTGTCTGGCCACGGAAAATTAACAGTATTCAAACAGTATTTATTTTTAAAATTTCAATCCTACGAAAAAATTTGATAAAACATGAAATGATCACCAGATATAAAAGTTTTGTTACAATTATTTAAAAAATGGTAATTTTTTTGAGATAAACGTGAAAATCAATTATTTTTATGGGGTCTTTTTGGTGTTTACTGTCAAAATCCAATAAACGCCAATTGGTCACAAATTCAATGTTACGTTCTTTAATTAACAAATAAGGGGAAAGCATCCCATTAATACAAGTTCCTTTTAGTGAAAATTGAAGGGCAGTGCTCTCTAAATCTGAATCAGTGAAATTTCACTGATATTCAGTGAAGTTTTACTGATTTTCAGTGAAGTTTTACTGATTCAAAATGCTAGAAATGGGTCACTGACAATCAGTGAAAGGTTACTTATTGATTTAGTGAAATAACCACTTTTGAGAGTTGGCAGCACTGCACCATGTTAATTTAGCAATCATAATAAAATTATATTTTAGTACATTCAATCAAAGAATCACAGTAAAAACTGCAAACCCGTAAATGTCCTCAAATATTCAAAAAAGTGAAAAGTTCCGATGCTTTTAAATGACAAACAATCTCATATATTACTTTACCTCCAAGGCTGGACTGCCATGTATACATGCATTAAGTAAGTACTTCCTAATATGAGGTAGAGTATATTTACTCCGCAGTTAATTCAGCAGACTTACAGCCCGAAAATGAAAAAATTTATTTCATCAAGGAATTCTTCTTACTACTTAAGTGAAAGAGTAACAAAAACGCTTAACTTAAAAATGTAAAGGTTATGCTTCATATGATTTACTCTGGTTTTACTGAACTGATTAAAGAATAAGTCTAAAATCATTAATTAATCAGTGGAATATCTATCTACTATTTCAATCAGTGAATTTTTCTCTGATTTCTATTTATAGAGTGGTGCTGCAACAGTTATATAGCTTTGACCTTGGAATATACTACAAACTCTTAAATTTTGAGGAGTTTTGGTGGACGTAAAAACATTAGCCCAAATTATATTAACATTAAAAATAGTTTCTTCAGTCGGGGTGCATAGAGAACTTTAAGACCTAATTATTTAGAGCGTTTCCATGGAAACACGGACCCGAGACTGCAAAGTTCAAGTCAGTCCTGTTGGTCAGATACCATAAATAGTTATAAACAAGAAGAGAACATAGTAGTTTCTAAATATGAAACTGATTTTGGAAACCAAATTTTGAATATCGTATTTCAAAATGTTTAAATTAGGTAAAAGTGGCAGGAGTTGTTTCTCTTCTGGTAAGACATTATTTATACATCACGTACCTGTATTTTATAGACGAATATAATTACTATCTCTTTATGTATTCATAATGTTGCCACCAGAAAGCATATTGGATTGAGTTCAGAGCCATTTGACTTGA
>NC_046657.1:137023657-137034645 GCF_010883055.1 Belonocnema kinseyi | reverse complement strand
CAAACGTAGTGGAGAAATTAGCCAACGAGAAAATCTAGTTAGGAATTTTACTTTATTATCATAAACAATTTATTTAAACAAATGCTCCAGTTTATCAGTTGGTTTTAGAAAATATTTTGTCCTTAAATCGTTCTGCTTTAGAATTGAAATGGCGTTTATTAATTAAACGTTGTTATAAATTAAAAATGAAGCAAAAATGTATGAAGTTATAAACAATTTTTAAAACTAATAATGCCTATTGACAGCCTAATAGAAAAAACCAAGTTTTTGATATTGGAATGAGAACTTTTTATTAGCGTCCATATATTACGCAACGCAAAAATCGAGGTTTTTAGACTTCATCCCCTTTGTAAGTGGACCGTAAGAATTAGCTGAACCCCCTGCCCTCCCCCCATTACCGTTACGTAACATTTAGATATTTATGAAAATTGAAATAATTTTAGAAAAATTAGTTCCTTTTTTATTTATTGGGTTATTTCAATAACAAAATTATTAATAATAATTTACGTATTTTTTGTTTCAATTAAATCGAGCATTTTTTAGCAAGCAGTTTTATCACGTAACGGTCTTGGTCACCCTTTACCCAGTTTTCCCGTAATTTTAGATTTAAACAGATTTTGTTTAAGTCAAAAAAATACTGAAAGATTGAGTACGCCATTTCGACTCTGCGGAGGAAGTTATATATAATAAATGTGTTGGAAAATTGTTGTGTCCATCTAATTTGTTTTGTAGCATTAATTGGGAATTAAATCAACCTTTAAGAAGTTTGATTTAGAGCAAGTTTATTTAAGTAATTTATTCAGAGATAAAAGAAGGTATTGTTGTAAAGGCCAATTCTCCCGCTGCATTTGTTTATACGTTATTATCGAATATAATAAGCAATGTGAATCTGTGAATCAGTACGGCAGCTCTGTAAAAAAATTCACAGTATCTCTTTTCTAGGTTACAATCATGTGCCTAAGTATTCTGTTAATCAGCATTGCAATTTATGAGACCGACTGAAAACTGTAAGGTGATGCACTATTTGACTTCTTTCTAACAGTTTTAAATAGCCTAATTTTTCCTTTAAAAGCCTTTTTTTATCTTCTATCTACTTATAAAATGAGAATTTCTGCACTTAAGGCTTGATACCGTCCACACCGTTCCATATATCGGCTTAAAAATTTATAAACGTGTAGATTAGGCACTGGAGATGGTTTCTACGGCAAACTGAATCGCTAATTGATAATAGCGTTTGCTCAGTAATATATACACTAAACTCTCGCGTTCAGTCACCCCGTTCTCAGCCTTCCTAGAACTGCTGGCTCCCTCAGTTTCTCAGGGGAGCAGAGCGAAAGCGGTTGCGACATTATATGTATAGATATTATATTCCAATTAGAAACAAGTCAGGCGGCCCTCACTGTTTACGTGTTGATCCCCCCGAAACCAGTCCAAGGTTGGTCCAAGAATGGTCAAAAACTGAGGCTGCATCCCACCCCCCTCAATATATTCATTTATCCTATACCCCACCCATACTCTTACGACCTATCTGGGAGCCCAATGAATCTAAGTGCAAAATTCGGTGGCGAGTGTCAAAAACACACCATCACCCACTTATATTCCTATGACCTGTTCGGGGAACCCACAGAATATTTGTGAAATATTTGATGCCGATTGGTCAAAAACTGCAGCTGCACTTCTATATTTTTAATTCTCAGGGCTCTCTCACAGGTCGTAAGAGTTTTGGGGGATGATGGGGGGTGGGGTCGATTATAAAATATATAAAATCAAGTGGCCTAATACGTATCATGCTTATTAAAATCCACATTTTTTGACAATCTCACAGTAGTCAAAAATTGGAAAATGGTGGCCAAAATTAGAAGATATTCATAAAATAGGCCAAATTCGATTACTTACGGGTTTTTGAGGTCACTGATTACAAATACGATGTCAAAAATTCCGAAAACAAAATAGCGGATATAATATGGCGGACGAGTATGCTAAATAAACGTTTAAGTCTTTTCAAAATTGGTATAACGGGGTTTTGATGGTCGCTGATTATGAATCCAAAGGAAAAAATGATTTTAAAAATAAATAAACCTTGGATCTGATATGGTGGACCTTTATAAAGGCCCTGGGAGGTCATTATTTATTTCGCAGTTACTCTAAAGCTTTAAATGAAAAAAATCTATACAATAAGATAGTCAACTCAAAAAATATTTAACAAAACTGTGTACAAATTATGAACTGTTATGATCTATAAGCGGTTTTTAATAATATTTTTTATTTGAATCTCTTATTTTATAGAGTTTTTTCATCTGAAGCTCTAGAGTAACTGGCGAAATATACGAAAATTGGACAAAAAATTGATATAGTAGGATACATCCTACAAAAATATCAGAAACAAGCTCATTGTTGATAAAATTTCACACTCGTTTATCATGAACGCAGAGTATGACGTTATCCTACTTGCTTATGCTGATGACACAGTCATATTCGCTCACTCTCAGGCTGACTTACAAGCAAAAATTAACGTTATTGCCAACACATCAGACTCGGGTCCTTTTTATAAAGAGTTCATTGAAAGAATTTCTGCTGCGAATATTGCTATGAGTGCAGTTTCAAGAATTTTATTCGCATCTAAATCTAATGCCTGGAAAACTAAGACTATCCTTTTTCGTAGCCTCACACTTAGTGTCTTTTTTACGCAATAGAAGTCTGGGGATTAAGGTACTTTGATTCAGTCGAGAAATTACAGTCCTCTTTCTTCACAAAAATACTAGGCTTAACAACATACGCGCCGAATTTTGCCCTCCGCTTAGAGACAGGTAGATTACAGTTAGCTTATGATATATTTCAGTGCGCGCTGAGATGGTTGTCGAGGTTGTTGAGTATGCCTGATGATAGGTATCCTAAAAGATGTTTTCTGAAATTGAAGGCAATGTCCTTAAAACCTGATTGCAACCTGAAGTATAACTGGGTTCTCCAGCTCAAAAATATGTTCACTCTATGTAACTCAGAGAAAATGTAGCTAGACTTGGATTTTACGTCGCTCATTGAAAATATGATTGTTTTTCTAAATAACTTTTCTGATTATCTCTGGCGTTCCGACTATGAAAGATCTCTCCATTCAAGTGTTCTCCAAGTCTTCCCACATCTAAACCTCTATCCAGACTTTCAATCATATCTTCACCTTAGATTACCTTTTTATATAACTTCTATTAATGTTCAACTTAGACTTCTGGGCTCTAACAGGGGTTGTATACGTTTTGGAAAATAAAAATTTACTTATGACCCTGATAGACTTTGCCCTATATGCAACCTGTCAGTATCAGAGGACCATTATCATTTGCTGGCTGTTTGTCCTGCCTATTCTGACTCAAGAATATCAATCTTAGGTCACCCAGCAACCACGACAGTCAACAGCCAGTATTGGCTGAGTCTTTTAAACTCTAATTCTCCACACGAGCTGCGCAAAATTGCATTGTATGTCCAGCAGATTCTACAAATAACAGCATTTATTCTGGAGACCTGACTGTCTTGACAACCTTAAACAAGTTTTTCGCTTGTACAATTTTTCTAAGTTACTTCTTTTTATTCTTCTGCTTAATCTGGTTGTACATGATTACTTTTGTCTATATTTGTATCTTGTATTATTACTCATTTGTATCAACCATAGGTCGAAAAAACAAATTATTGAATAATAATAATATTAATAATAATAATAATGATAATAATACTTTGATACTCCTTTTCATGTTGTTTGACATCTCATAAACGATTCCCAGCTTTTCAGAAACATTTCTTTTTCTAAAATGTCTAAGAATTCTTTTTGGGCCTGGTCATTTAAAAAGTCTTATTGTCAGGTACAGGTTCTAAAAAATGCACAGAAAATATTTGTTAATACAAATTTTTTATTACAAAAATTAGAAATAAGCCAGCAAAGCGACGGGTCGCCGTTTCGTAGAAGAAAGTTCAAGTTCACGTTAGATTAATTTGCATGAATATAAGGTCAAAATTATTTTTCTAATAAATATATGGGGCAAAATGCGTTAAGTGAACCCACCTAAAATTATTGTTTTTTTATCGGATTAAAGCGTGGTTCAATTATAACCGTGTTGGAACCATATTAATATACCGAACCGGTTGTCAATATAGAGGGGCTTGGAATTTTCAGGTTATGGACATATATGAAGCTCGAAATAAAAATTGAGAATAAACTCAAAACCGCAGCTATCCGCAGCTGGTTTTTTGATACGTAATAAGGAAAACTGTAATCATTATTTTAAACTGAATATCTCGGTGGAAGTCAGTGTAACATTTTTTATATTCATCAAATTATATGACTTCTCGGTTTTTCTTCGAGACGATTTCAACCGATTTTACATGCTCTTGTAAATTCCAATCAATAAAATCATGATTCACCAATAAAATAGTATTTAAGGACTTACTTTTCAGAGACGATTCCATTTTTGATAACAGAAATTTGTTTACCATTTCACAAGTTATGCGGCTAAGCCACCGCAACAGCGCACAGGTGGTAATGGAATAATTATTACAAAAACCCTACTGCTTTGGAGATAAACCTATTTTACCTTGAAATTTATTAAAGAAAATAAGATTTTCTTAATTTATCATTTTATAAGGCAGCTTTCGAAACGAACAAATTTGCATTTGAAAGTCGCAAACATTAGGGTAATGACATTTGTTCTTGATTTCGTCTTGGGTGAATACTGATCCAAGACAATTTCAATTTATTCTGTATGTCTACCTCGTGAGACAAAACCATACTGTTTTTTGATGTCTTAAAACAAATATTTTTAACTTAAGGACGAAAATCTATGTTTTGTGATAAGATTATTTGATTTTTGGAAAGAATCTGAAAGATTTATAACTTAAAGACAAGCCAAAAGGCTCCCAGGGCCTCTGATGCTCATCACCTACGTGTTAAAGCTTTATTTTATTTGTTTACGAAAGAAACCTTGTTTCATCTCAAAAATATGTAAATAAAAATATCTGCCTCACTTCCAAATTTTTCCACGAAAATTGTTTATAACAATTCTAGTTGTTAATTTGTTACAGAAATTGTAACTGGAAATCACTCTCATAATAATTTAAAGTGTTTTTAGCTAGGAAAAAATGTTTGACAAAAAAGTTACAATATTAGGCAATTTGTTTTTAATAATTGAACCGTACAATAATAAAGTGATTTGTATTCCAAACGTCTATTGCGTTGATTGAAGATAATTTGCATTATATGCAATCCGTTGCAGAAGAGTTAATAAGTATCTTGTAAAAAATTTAGATTTTTCCATATTTTAAGTAAACATATAATAAAAAAAGGACGGAAATATCCGAATATTTGGCACTGTATGAGAGAAATTCCAAAAAACTGAAGTAATTCAGATTTTCTTAATTGTTGAATTCCTTAATGTTAAAGATCCCACCCATAAATGATCTCTTACAAATATTGAGGAGATATCAAACACGATCACCGTGAAATCCAGGTAGAAATATTTGTTAATCCTACCCTATCTGTTTATAGGTCAATCAACAGTACCAACTTCGTTCTAGCGTTCTAAGCTATACAACTTACCATCTCTGAGGAGGACCAAATTAGGCAAATTATGAAATTTAGATTAGAGAGAAAGAGAGAGAGAGAGAAGGAGCTATCCAAGAATCAACTAGTTAATACCCAATCAGCGTCAAGCCAAATAATAAATAAGGAAAGTGGAAATAATAGTGTATTACATAAAAAAGTGCTAGACATATTTTGACGGCGAGATCAATGTTTTTATGACCTTAGTTTTTCAAGTCGTCTTTCCAAACCTTGAGGTGCAAGTGAGGGCCTGTCTAACCCTCGACGAGATCTACAATATTTTATTCAAAATAATTATTTAATGAGACTGCAGGGCTGTTTGAAAAGTGAGCCGTTGTGTTTCTAATACCGTTTGCAAGAACAGCTGACTGACTTGGCAGTTATCTCCTTGGCTTGGATTGGTAATATCGTGTAGCACGAAATTTGTAAATGAATCGATCCGAACTGATATATTATAAAATATATGCGTGATGGATACAGGAAGCTGTGAATCCTAGCGAAATCGCGGTAAAATTTCAGCCATAACCACGTCTCACCTCCGTGAGATAGATGGTTACAGTTTGTGACGGAATCATTACGACGATCCGGCAAAAGTCTCGTGCAGCCGGAGGACACAAAGAGACTCAAGGAAAACCGCCTTTTGCGTTTTTCCCGCAAGTGTTTAAAGCATGTTATTGACACCCTGGGATTCTTCTGAAGCTATTAACCAGTGAAAACTTGGCACCTCGAAGAGCAATGATAATAAGGATGATCAATTAACAGAATGTTCTAGGTACAATCGTTTCAACTCCCTTATAAGTTCTCTATACCTATCTCTCTTTTCATTCTCCTTGGCCATGATGTTTTTGCTAGCTTGTGTCGAAAATTCGATAATCAACATGGCTCGCTTTTCGAAGTCAAAGTGAACTATGTCAGACTTCGAGTATGTAACAGAAACAATTGTCGAGAATATAAGGTCCAGTATATGCAGTACTTTGCATTATCGACAATTGACTCTATTTCCCTAGTAGCGTTTAGCGGGCCGATATTAGGATTTATTCCGTAATAGTGAAAGAGCTGGTAATAAAGCACTCTTAGTGCTGCATAGTGCCTTTGAATATAGGTCATTTCCGCATGATTTGGACAACAAGAAAGTATATGTACTAGATTCAAAGAAAAATTAGCTAAAAATAAGCAAAAATTAGTTTACACGACATTGACTGATCCTCCACATTTCTGAGGACGTCTCATCTAGCAGATTTGGTCTTCCGAACTATAGGCGAGAAACGAAGCATCTATAATGAACATGCTTGCAATCCCGGTAGTACTCTATTCATTTGAAGAAGTTCCATGGGCAAAGAACAAGCTCAGATCCCTTCATATTGGGAAACAAAAGGTTATGCACATGAAAAAAAGTATGCATCTTAAGTCTTCTGTTCCGCGACTGTATATCTAACGCCGGCCTGGTGATTGTAGAATATTGAATCTTAAATATCTTTAAAACATGATTATTCAGGGTACAGTACACAGAGTTGCAAATGGCAGGGATCTTTTTCTGAAAATAGTCCGGAAGCACGAAAAAGAGGGCCAAAGCCCGTTTTTGTACAAAGCAGCGGAGGTGGCTGCTGAAATACTCAGACTTAAACTCAGTATAAGGGGTGAGAAAAATGCATCAAATCTTATCTATCTCAAATACTCACTGCTGCAAACCTGGATTAAGCAAGAACAGAAGGAAAACTTCCGTGAGCAGCTCCTCGGTAACAGGATGCACGGAATCTTCCACAGAAATGTAAGAGATCATTCAATGTCGTGTGAGCTAACTTTTTCTTTCCTGATAGCACCTGAATTAAAATTGGGCACGGAGGATTTCATTTTTTCATGTCAAGACGCTGTCGTTTTCACCTTAACATAGCGTTGCCACATTTTGAGCAAAGACATTTCTGATGATAGCTGCAGGGCGTACCATTTACACCCCGAGCATCTGTCACACATACTTTCCGCTTAGAAACTGCTTAACCCAGCAGTTTTAGGCAGGCTGAAAAGTGGGATGGGGCTGAAACCGAGAGTTTGATGTATAACTTTAGATAAAAATTACCAACTCAAAATTATGAAAAATTGATTTCAATTCTTTTAAAAATCTATGATTCTTTAAATGCTTTACATAATCTTGAGCCTTTTGAATTCTTCTGATTCTTTAAACTAAAAAAGTTAGGTATCCTTTGATTAAAATTAACCTAAAATTAAAAATTCATTTGAATTTTTTGACTAGATTTAAATTAGTATATTTGGGTGCACTATGGAGCGTTGGGTAATATGACACACAGAGTAATTTTACACGTGGGATGTGACACACGGGTATTTGTGGTATTTGGTGATGCGCAGCATAGGGTCCAAGCTTTTAACAAGGGTATTATATTTCGTACAATATTCGGTAATAATATAATGCATTTCTGAAACAGAAAAAAATGGATATTGTTATTCAGACTGGGATTTCGTAATTTTAGGCGAGCAATCAGAGTTTCAATGTGCAGTTAGGAAAAGCACAAGAGTTACATCTATTTTTTAATGAATTGTTTATTACTTTGAATACGCCCTATTATTGACGATACTTTTATTCCTCACTTTTTAAAATATTATATCGAATAAATAATAATTTAAAAATAACATCAAGATATGACACATAGGGTCATACACATAGTAGACGGTTGTATGAATCTGTGTCTAAAAATCGAACTGCTTCAGATAAGAATTACCTGAAGGGATACTTCTTATTTCAATTTAAAAATAACTTTATCAAATACAGGAAATCTGTAAAGAAAAAGTAAAAGAAATGGCTTACCTTGTAAATATATGTTGAAGTTGGCATTATCGGCAAAAAATTTCGTTTATTCATTATCGCGGACACTTGGATGTTAGATTTAATGTTTGACACGTGAATTTCTATAAATTTTTGCATTAAAACTGCGAGTTTTTTTATCGCTGATTCCAAACTCCAAATTTAAAGATGCGAAACGGCGCATCCAATATTACGGATAAAAAATTTAAGAAAAAAAAATTTGACCTAAAATATTTCAAATTAATTCAATTCAGAAATACGTATGAACCTGAACTGAATAGCGATTAACCCATTAGTTCATTTATTGAATGAAAAGTGACTAATGTTATTTTTTCATTTTAAAAAGTGACTAAAACGTTATTTGAGAAAAATCGTAACTAATAGTGACTGTGTGGCAGCCCTGATTATTTTTTACAGTTATTTCTTACAGAAGAATCACTTACCTTTTTTTTCTCAACATCCCTGACTTTGAAAGCTGCGATTTTTTTTTTTTTTTAGATTTAAAAGGTCTTTTAGAATTTAAAAATATTTCTCAACATTTCAAAACCTTTCTGAGATTTCGGACTTTAACAAGGAAATTTTTGACAAGAATTACAATTCTGTGTTGGTACATCAGATTATTTTTAGTCATGAGAATTCCAATTCAGATTTTGAGCAGAGGCTTGTGTGTTTAGATTCGTTAATGATATTGAAAAAATATTAAGGCCCTTACTAGTATCCAGATGTTAACATTTATTGTCATGTTTAATCAATTTCAGCATTGATAATTCAAGTTAAAAAGTTGAAAGTTTGTGGCAAAATTGGACTTTTAATCCCGAAGATATCAATTCTAAATAAAGACTTAATTTTTACCTAAAAAACATGAATTAATAGCTAAAGTGTTGCATTTATAACCAAATACAAACACTCTCAAGCAAAAATACACAAATTTTAATGAAAAAAGTTGAATTTTAAAATGTAGAAAGTGGCATACATTTTTGGTTAAATTTTGACCAAAAAATATTTATAACAGGGATTGTTGGATCAGAATTGTAATTCAAAAAAATTATGATTCTGACTTTAAAAAGGGATTTTTTTCCTGTTCAAAATTAAAAATGATAGTTTAAACTTCCACAATTTATAATTATAATTTTTTCTGTATACAAAGTCTAGAATATAATTCTTTATGGGAATTCCTTTCCTCAGTTGTGACAATTATATATCTTTACTGAAATTCGCTATCCCTTTGCCAGTGAAAAAAATAATTTATAATTACTATTTATAATGTTAGCATGGCTGCTTGAAGAAAGTTCAATCTGTGACTAACTAAGCTAAGAAATTACTAAAATTGACTACTGTTCACTTACAAAGAGACATGCATGTTAATACAGAATTTTATCTACTGAAAATTTTCGAATTGATTATACATTAAATTTATCGGTTTGCATTTACAAGATTTAATAAAGTTCGATTGCTGGATTAGGGACAGAAAGTTAAAATCGCAATTGCTACAATAAATTTTACAAGTAATGTTCAGAAAAATTGTAATTAATTTGATCACAAACTAAGTTTTATTTCAATTCTTGCAATAGGAATTTGAAGCACACAAAATCATAAATTAAAATAATTTTATTTTCAATAGTACAGACTTTACTTACTATTAATACGAGTGTACTCTCAGAGATATGGTACTTATCACTGAAAAATACTGTACTTAATAGTCGATATCGCGAATTATCACAAAGTAGTGAATAAAGCCACGTCGTCTCATCGATACTCGCTCCTTATTTTGCTTATTATACTAGGCAGTCTGATAAGTCCCTGAAAAATGAAACACGGAGACGTTTTTTGGCCAAAGTCGGTTTTATTTTTCAACATACTCTCCTTTTAGGTCGATACAGCGAGTCCAACGATTTTCTAACTTTTTGATACCGTCCGAAAAGTACTCGATCGGAAGGTCTCCAAAATACGCCTCAGTTTCAGCTATGAGATACTCATTTGAGCAAAAACGCTTACCGGTGAGCCACCTCTTCAGGTTAGGGAACAAGTAATAGTCGCTGGGGGCCAGGTCTGGTAAATACGGTGGCTGAGGAACCAATTCGAAGCCGATTTCATGCAATTTTGCTTGTGCAACTAAGCATGAATGAACAGGCGCATTGTCGTGATGATAAAGCGGTTTTTTCTTCTTCAAACGCGGTCGTTTTTCGGCGATTTCGATTTTCAATCGGTCCAATAATGATGAATAGTATGCTCCGGTTATGGTTTTACCTTTTTCAAGATAGTCCACGAATATTATGTCATGTGCATCCCAAAATGGTTATGAATCGGCGCAAAAACTCGGTCGGCTTTAGCGAAAATAATTCCAAATTCTGCTGGGAAGTTGTCACACGAATTCGTTTTTGGTCCAATGTGAGCAAACGCGGCATCCATCGCGCGCAGAGCTTCTTCATGCCCAAAACTGAATGCACGATATTGCCCCCGCGTTCCAATTATATACCTACAGCATTAGCTACTTCTCTCAATTTCACTTTGGGATCATTCAACATCATATCATGGATTTTTTCGACATTTTCTGGTGTAGTGACGTCTTTTGGGCGCCCAGATCGTTCAGCATCA
>NC_046657.1:137017879-137023557 GCF_010883055.1 Belonocnema kinseyi | reverse complement strand
CTGAAGTTTTGACAAGCGTCATTTGAAGGATCAAACTCGACGAAAATGGTTCACATTAGTGAATACTAATGCCATCTCTTAGAATTTTCAGGTACTTATCAGGCTGCCTAGTATCCTAGTATTCTTATAGGATAGATTTAACTCAATTCTCACTGCTAGCTGTTTAGTGAAATTAAACTACATAAGATTATTTTAAAATTGGGACCTTATTTGTGATATTTTCGTAATGCTTAGTTATGTTACATATTCGAATATATTTCCGTATATCCAAATTCTTATTTTAAGTTAAATATTGATACTCGAGAGTAAATCGCTCCTCGACTTCACAGCATGAAATGCTCTCAAAACATGACAAATAGGGTATTTTTTTACGAAAATAAGGAAATAATGGAAAAATAAATTCTTTTAAATAACATCAATACAGGTATCCTATTGAATATCATATGAAATTATTTCAATTTTTAAACTTTCAGTTAATAAAATAAATAAAAAGAAAATTGTAACCAAAAATAGAATAGTAGAATTTTCACTTAAAAATCTAATTCTTAAGCCAGAAAATCTCATTTTCAGAAAAATAGTTCAATTTTCTAATGGAATAGAAAAATTTTTAGTTGAAAAATTGATTTTCAACCTATAATATCATAACAAAAGATATTAATTTTCAACAAAAGTGTTTAACTTTTAACTGCAAGTAGATGAAGTTTAAAGAAAAAAGGTAAACGAAAAACAAAACCAAAAATTTTTTAATTGAAAAAAATTTTCTCTTTGAAATACAACCTCTGCTACAAAAGTACGTGAAGCAGTTTTTTCTGAATTCGGAAGAAGGAAATTTTTAATTGTGATGAATGTTGACTTGGAACACAGATCTTTTAAATTCCTTTCTACTAAATCACAGTTTTAATCCTTTAAAAAAATTCCAGTTCCATGTGAAAAATTCCCTGTTCCAAAAGAAATTATATTTCTTTGACGAAACTCCCTTCTAAAAAAATAATGATTATTTTAACTCATATACGCTGCAACTCTAAGTAAAGAAGATATCATTTTTTTTTTAATTGAGCAAAATTATTGAAATAATGAATATAATGAGTCAGTTGAATCATATTCAATCAGTCAGCCGCGATACAAATATCAAAAGAGCCTCTCAATTCTTAAAATATCACATTTATTTTAGTACCTACCTGAAAAAAGAAACTTAAACAATCATATAAAAATAAAAATTTTCAATACAATTAAATTTAACAATTCTTAATTTAAAACACGCATAGAATACACAAATTCTGAATTTAAAATTAAAAGTTTATATTCTAGATTTAAGAGAAAAATGCTCAAATAAAATGAATCCAGTTTTTTCCGTTTTTCCCGGTCAAGTTTTTTAATTTTCCCGGTCAACTAAAAGTAAAATTTTCATATTTCCCGCTGAACAAAAAACATTTATTTTAATTCATAAGGTTTATTCTAAACATCGTTCAACACAACAGAGCAAAAAATTGAAAAATAAATGTATTTTGAAACAAATACTTAAATTTCCCACTAAAAAATATCAGTTTATAATAAAGAATGGAATGGTTAAACTTTTATTTGAAAAAGTTAACTTTAATTAAAATTAACAAATAAAACGGATTTTCAACCAAATAGTTAACAATGAATTTTCAACTGAAACAGTTGCATTTTCAACAGCAAAAAAATTAATGTGTACTAAAAAAGATCAATTTTCCATCAAAATTTAAATAATTAAGCGTTCAGTTAAAAAATTAATTGCCAAACAAACAAATGAATTTTCAATCACAACTATGGAAGTTACTTTACTTTTCACAACAAAAAAAAACTTTCCCAAAGATATGATTGTCAAGAAGAGTTATATACATTTTTAAACAAAGTGATGAATTTTTAACTTGAATTTCAAATCTTTGTCTTCGAAATAAAGGAATTTTAAAACTGAAAGATGAATTTTCAAGTAAAACGATTATTTTTTTACTAGAATAATTGAACTTAAAAAGAAATGAATTTCTAACACAGAAGATTTATTTTCATCTAAAAAGATAAATTCTCAACTAAAGAAGATCATTTTTTAACAAAAAATTGAATAATTAAATTTTTAGTCATAAAACAAATTTTCAACCAAAGAAATTAATTTTTCTTTCAATTGATGAATCTTTGACCAAAAAAAAATTTAATCAGAGAGCTTAACTTTCAGCCAAGTTTAAAAAAGATAGTTTTAAAAGAAAAAAGTCGATTTTTTAACAAAGTATGCAGATTTTCACCGATATAGTTGAATTATTAATTAAAAAAGACAAATTATCATTCAAATTGTTGAATTTTAAACTAGTATATCTAAATTTTCAACAAAAAATGGACAATTATATTTGCAACCAGAAAGATGAATATTGAAATCAAATTATGAATCTTCTGCTTGAATAATTAAATTATAGGTATATACCAAAAATATAAATTTCCAACTATAAAGAACAATTTGCTACAAAAAAAGGCTTTTTCTTTTACAGAGTAAATACTTTTTTAAACAAATAGTTAAATTTCTGGTTAAAAGATATTTATTTCGAATCAAATACTTGAATTTTCATTTAAAAAAAAAAAAATTTCTTCCAAAAATATAAGTTAAATTTTCTGGTAAAAATTTAAATATTACCAAACAACAAAAAACAGCTTCAGTTGCAGAATAGGGGCGTCACCTATTTTTTAGCCGGCAGAATAGTTGTTTTTTTGTCGACCAAAAACTAATTTTCAACCAAAAAAAACAACAAATTTTCAATAAAATACTTAAATTTTCCGTAAAAAGTTCCTTTTCTTTAAAAAAAAAAAAAAACAAGTTTTCATTCAAATAGCTCATTTTTCGACGATAAAAATAAATTTTTATTAAAATGATAAAACTTCTATGACAAAAATTAATTTTTATATGTTTTATATTTTAATTTCAAGAATGAGATTAACTGACAAAAATTATTTTTCACAAAAAAACGTCGATTTTTTATCAAAAAAGTCGTTTCTTTTTTAAATACGCGAATTTTCAATTTACACAAAGAGGCAAATTTACATCCTTATTGTTAAATTTGTAATTGGAAAAGGTGAATCTCAACCCGTAGTAAGACGATCAAATTGAGAATAGAAAAAATTAATTTTCAACCAAACTGATGAACATTATCAAGTAAAATTCTGAATCTTAACCTGGAATAGTTGAAATTTGCCCTCCTAAAAAATGAATTTTCAACAAATAATATTAATTCTGTACAAAAATGCGATTTTTCCACAAATCACACCAATAAAAAAAAAACTGTTTCATTTTTTAATAAAGAATATCAATTTTCAACTAAATGGATGAATTTTCGTCCAAAAATAGAATAGTTGAATTTTCCGTTGAAAATCTAGTTGTTAACAAAAAAAAAACTGATTTTCAGAAGAATAGTTAAACTTTTTACTAGAATAGTTAAATTTTTAGTTGAAAAATTGATTTTCAATAATAATGTGGTTATATTTTTAAAAAGAGATCAATTTTCAATTAAAATGATGAATCTCACAACAACAACATTTATTTTTGAACAAAAGTGTTTAGGTTTTAACTAAATCACAGTTTTAATTATTTAAAAATTTAAAAACTTTCAGTTGAAAAAATTAATTTTCTACAAATCAAACGGATTTTCAACAAAAGAGTTAACTTTTCGATCTAATTGATGAATTTTCAACTATAAATGACAAATCTTTAACTGCAATAGTTAATTTTTAAGCAAAAAATATGAGCTTTTCACTAAAACAGTGAATTTTCACTGAAACAGTTGCATTTTCAACCACAACAAATTAATTATTATTTAAAAAGGTAACTTGATCAACAAAACTTAAATAATTTAATTTTAAGTTAGAAAAATTAGTGCTCAACCGAACAAATGAATTTTCGATATGAACTATGAATACTTATCTCAAATTTGGAGAAGGGCACCTTCAAATTGTGACGAATGCACATTCCAAACATTTGCTGATCCAAGTGAAATTATATTTCTTAACGAAAAATCTTTGTTCTAAAATAAAGACGATAAGTCTCTTCTAAAATTCCCTGTCACAAGTCAGGATAGATGAGCAGTAAGCGAATAAAATAAGACACGACTTACCACGAACAACACTTCTAACCTCCGAATTTCGATGGGGCATTGTAATCTCGTGTTTACAACCGATCGACAGCAACCGGCGGCGTTCGGTTTCACTCGTGTCACTTCGATGACCTTCGCCAATCATCGTATATTAATGTTGCCAAAAGGAACGCGTCCAGTTGAAAAGAGATAAGTGATCAGAGAAAGAGAGAGAGAGAGAGAGAGATCAATCGTCGCTAAACTGATTACTGATGCCCCCGTTGAATACTAATTTGGCTTTATTATTTCGTTTCTTAGCAGTGTCGGAAAGTACACTCGGAGCCCCGGGGCGCAGGGCTGAAAATAAATTTTTTGGTCCCCTCAGAAACAGATCACAGAACGGTCTCCGTAACCATATTCTACCCTATATTTGAAAAATGTATATAATAGGATGAAAGCTTCCTAGAGGCAGGCATTTGAAAGAAAAAAAAACGCAAAAATCCGGGAATTTCTGTGAAAAGGAACTGTAAAAATAATCAGGGCTGCCACCCAGTCACCGCCTAGTAATTTTTTCACTCAAATTACTTCTTTAGTCACTTTTAAAAATAAAAGATCACAGTAGACCCTTTTCTTTCAATAAACATTTCAATTCAAGTCTATACCTATTTCTAAATTATCTTGAATTCTTTAAAAATATTTGTAGTTATTTTTAAAGATTCGGAGAAATTTTCAATAGATTTCTATAATTTTAAGGGATTTAAAGGATTGCATGCTATATTTAAAACACCCAAGGCATTTTCAAGAGCCTTTAACTGATCATATTTGCAGGAATTTTAATACATTTTTCATTTAACTATCTAATTGATCCTGAGGGTCGATTGATAAAGTGTTCCAATAATTATTTCAAATCCCAAGGTATTTTAAAAACATTTGAAAAGATTCAAACCATTCTGTAGGATTTTAAATATTTTATATTATTTTAAAATTTTGCATGGAAATTTTGAATTGATTTCTGTGATTTAATGAAATTTCAAACTATTTCAAATATTCAAGAAATTTCAAAATATATCGAAGGATTTAACTACTCAAAGAAATTGTAAACAATTCCCATAATTTTTTATTTAATTCAAAAGCTTGAAGGGCTTTCAAAGCTTTGAAATTATTTTAAAATATTTAAAAAAAATATCAGGCATTTTCAAAAGACTTCAACATTTACAAAATATCTACAAAGCATTTTCAATGTTTCTAATAATTTTAAGGGATTCAAACAAATATGAATGCAGTTGTGAAGAATTTTGTAGAATTTCGTTATTTCATTATTAAATGTAGAATTAAAGTAAACATATATTATGCTAAGCAGATTTTTTCGAAATCTCATTTTCCTATACAATAATTTTTGTTACTGTCTAATAAACTTTCAGATAAAATGTAGTAGAAATTTTAAAGTATATGAATAGGTTTTTTAACCTTATAACATTGATGTTTCTTGACATTATCATTTCTTGAAAACAAAATATTTTTTTTAGAATATTTAGCAAAGATCAAATCTGTCAGACTGTGATATTGCAATCTTAAATTGTGATTTCTTCGCGAGAGGATAAATTT
>NC_046657.1:137013368-137017779 GCF_010883055.1 Belonocnema kinseyi | reverse complement strand
AAAATTTATTTTTTCTAGTTTTTGGTTGAGCTTGACAATTACGTTTAATTTTACGAAAACACAGTGGACAAATAGAAATTTCAAATTTTAATCCAAACGTTTCAAAATACAAGGAAAAATCTCAAAAAGAAATTATAACTTTTGAAAAGTCCTAAATAATAATTTTATTTTAGCCAGTTTTTTGAACTTAATAATTTAGTTTAATTTCACGAAAATACTGTTGAAAATTTAAACTTTTGAATTTTGATCCAAATGATTGAAAATACAGGAAAAAATCTCAAAAAAGAATTAAAAGTTTTAAAAAGTCTTAAATAATTTTATTTCAACTATTTTTTTATAGAACTTAAACATTTAGTTAGATTTTATCCATTTTTTTGGTAGAGCTTTTAATTTTAATTTAATTTTACGAAAATACAGTGCAAAAATGGAAAATTCAAATTTCGATCCAAACGATTCAGAATACTTGAAAAATCCCTAAAAAGGAATTATAAACTTTGAAAAGTCCTATAAAAAATTTATTTTTTTCCTTTTTCTGTTAGGGCTTAGCAATTTAGTTTAATTTTACAAAAACACAGTGACAAAATAGAAAATTCGAATTTCGATCCAAGCGACTTAAAATATTAGGAAAAATCTCAAAAAGGAATTATAACTTTTGAAAAATCCTAACAAATTTTATTTTAACCGTTTTTTATAAGGCTTGACAATTAATTGTAATTTTACGAAAACGCACTGGAAAAATAGAAATTTCAATCCAAACGTTCCAAATGCGTGAAAAAATCCCAAAAAGGAATTTTAACTTTTCAAAAGTCCTCAACAATAATGTTATTTAACCGTTTTTTGGGGGCCTTGAAAATTTAGTTTAATTTTTAAAAAATACCGCGGAAAATTGAAAATTTTGATCCAAACGATTCATCACACAGGAAAAAATCTCAAAAGGAATTCTAACTTTTAAATCTCCTAAAGAATTTTATTTTATAATTTTTTGATTGAACTTGACAATTTAGTTTAATTTTACGAAAATACCGTTGTAAATAGAATATTCAAATTTCGATCCAAACAATTTAAAATTCGTGGAAAAATGTGAAAAAGGCATTATAACTTTTGAAAAATCATAAATAATAATTATATTTTAACCATTTTTTCGGGGATTTGACAATTTAGTTTAATTTCACGAAAATACCGTGGAAAATTTGAAAATTTTAATTCTGATCCAAACGATTTAAAAAGCAGGAAAAAATCTAAAATATGAATTATAACTTTTAGCAGTCCTAAACAATTTAATTTTTTAAAATTTGTTTATTAGATTTAAAAACTTAGTTTAATTCTATGAAAATGCCGTGGAAAAATAGAAAATCCACATTTTTATCCAAACGATTCAAAATACAGCTGAAATTCTCAAAAAGGAATTATAGCTTTTAAAAGTATCAAGCAATTTTATCTAAAATCTTTTTGATTATACCTGACAATTTAGTTAACTTTTACGAAGATACCGTGGATAAAGTGAAAATTCCAATTTCGATCCAAACGATTCAAAATACAGGAAAAAATCTCAAAAAGGAATAATAACTTTTTAAAAGTCCTGAATAATTTTATTTTAACCATTTTTAATGGACTTGCCAATTTAGTTAAATTTTACGAAAATACAGTGGAAAAATAGAAAAATCGAATTTTAATCTAAACGATTCAATATACAGAAAAAATTCATAAATTATGAAAAGTCCTACAAAATTTAATTTCATCCATTTTTTTGTAGGGCTTGACAATGTAGTTTAATTATACGAAAATACAGAGGAAAAATAAAAAATGCCAATTTCGATTCAAGCGAATCAAAATACTCTGAAAAATCTCATAAAAGGAATTATAATTTTTTTAAAGTCATACAAAAATTTATTTCTTCCATTTTTTAGTGGAACTTGTTATTTTAATTTAATTTTACAAAGTACCGTGGGAAAAAGAAAATTCAAATTTCGATCGAAATGATTCACAATACTTAGAAACATCTCAAAAACGGAATTATAATTTTTGGAAAGTCATAAAAAAATGTATTTTTGCCATTTCTTAGTAGGGCTATTTTAACTTAATTTTACAAAAATAACCTGGAAAAACAAAAAATTCAAATTTCGACCCAAACGATTTATAATACTTGGAAAAATCTCAAAAAGAAATTATAACTTTTGAAAAGTCCTAGAAAATTGTATTTGAACCATTTTTGATAAGACTTGATAATTCAGTTTAATTTTGCAAAAAATACAGTAAACCAGTAGAAAATTCAAATTTCAAATCAAAGGATTCAAAATACAGGGAAAAATCTCAAAAAATGAATTAAGTTTTGTAATGCCTGACATTGCGTTTTAAAATTTATTTCTAGCACTTCTAACATTTCAAACCAGCGGGGCAACATCTTCGTAATGAATTTATCTGGTTCAATTTTCAAATACCATATGCAACTTTACTATTTGAATTTAACAGCTGTGAACAATTTAGCAACATAAATATTTTAATTAGTCTCCAATAGTTACCTCACATATTACTGTGATCTTTCAACGATTTCCCCGTTACCGACGCAGTTTCTAGAGATTGGCCACTAAGCTTCTGTAACTTGGCGCTGTCAACCATTTCCACACATGCTTTTTCCGCTAGGAAACCAACACTTCTGCTATCTGGTCACCTCGCTCATTTACTACACATTAATTATTTTATTTGAATCGGAAATTATATTTTCTTAATTTCTATACTATATGTACGTATTGCTTTCCTATTTTCTTCTTTTTTGGTCAAGGTAAAATGCTGCAGACACTTGAAATTAGTGAATGAAAATGCCATGTGGTCAACTGTCATAATCAAATAATTTAAAATACAAGGCTTTGAAATGAACATTATAAATATTAAAAATATAACAAATATAACAAATTTGAATAAATTTAAGATATATTTAGAAGTTTTGAAACGATTCAAAAATAATGAAAACTTATAAGATATTTGAGGACTTTCGGAAAAATTCAGGATGATGAAGGAAATTATTTTGGTTCCTAAAACAATTTCTTTCTATTTTTTAATTTAAAAAATGAACATTCAGGAGAAAACTGAAAAAGATTTTCAAACATTTCCAAATATTTCCTTAAATTTCGTAAAAGACTTGAAGAATATAAAGCAAAATGTTTAATTAGTTAACATTAAAAAATAAATTAAACCATCGAATTCCATAAATGTTGCGAAGAATTAAGGAAAATAAAGAAGATTTTTAAACTGTATAAGATTGAAAAAATGCAGATTTATGTGAAAGTTTTTTAATAAAATGAAATCCAAAAGTAAGAAATGTAAACGTCTTGACACTACTGTTTATCTGAAAAATTAAAAATTGTGAATAAAGTGTGAAAACCAGAATACTCATACTGTAAAGTATCACATGGCCTTAAATTAAAATAACTTTGAAATATTTCAAGTAATTAAATAAATTTGATTGAAATTCCTAGGAAAATTTCGAATATTTCGAGGCCATTTTTTACATTTTAATTTTAATAATTTCAGAGGTAATGTATAGATTAGAAATATTTTATAACTTGAAACCATTTTTGAACAATCATAAAATATATTTTAATTCTGCAAAACTTCTAGAAGTCATAAACATATTTCAAAAGTGGTCGAATTTTTCGTATTATTTTATAAAATCCTGTAAAATATATATTTTTTAATATCTAGATCTTTGTTGGCACATCTGAAATCTTCAAAAATCTTTTTTAATTTTATTCAAATTCCTAGGAAATTTTGGAAAAGTTGGAGGTAATTTTTTACATTTAAAATGATTTTCCAAATTTTGAGGAAAAATTCGATTCATTCAAAAATATTTTTAGGAATTTAAGAGGATTTGCATAGAATTAAAATATTTTAAATTAATAATATTTTGAATAAATATTTTAATAAATATTTAAATAAATATTTTAAATAAAATTTATAGAATATTTATTATTTCTTTCAGACTTCTAAAAGTCCTAAATATCTTTTGAAAAGGATCGAGTACTTCTTTCCTTGTAAGTAATTTCAAAATTTCTGTGACTACAAAAAGTATTAAAAAATTATATTGTTGTGTTACATCAAAATATTGTTTTCTTTATTTCTATACCATAAATCTTTTTCTTTAACACTTAAACTCGATATTCAGAATTTTTTATAAAAATAATGTATGAGCTCGATAATATGTTTATTCTTAATCATAATTATTGTTGTATATGTAAAACCAGAAACAAGTATTCATTCCGTTTGGAAATAAGAAAAAGTCACTGGGGGCTAAATCTGGTGAATACGGTGGGTGCCACCAATTCGAATTTTAGTTCTTCAATTTTAGCCATTGAAACGAAGCATGTGTGAACTCGGGCGTTGTCGTGATGAAAGAGAATTTTTTTTCTCGCCAAAT
>NC_046657.1:137009388-137013268 GCF_010883055.1 Belonocnema kinseyi | reverse complement strand
AATCGAAGATAATTTTCGAGTTTTAACCTTTACCTGGTTAATCTTTCGCCTTGGAATCGCTCCATTTTTATTCTAAATGTAGCGAGGATTGTGAGGCCAGCGCTATCTATCGTCGTTTAACTTAGTTAAATTAGAGAGAACCGGTGATTCCCAGCTGTCAGTTGCTTTTTGCGTTTTTTACTAAATGCTATTAATTAAGTTTTAATTCCTCTACAATAGTCTAATTTATTTCGCGGTAAATATATCAATAAGAACGATTTTTTTTCGTGTTTTCTGTTACTGATGCACCATGTTTTGCCGAAATTTGCTCACTTCCGCGTCACGCATTAGAGGATATCAGAATTTTTCTCCTAACCTCGGTGAAACTTTTGCTGAAAAATTTTTTATTTTTAACCGTTTCAAGTCTTGCATGCAACAAAATTTAACTTTTGTTTTTTCTGTGTCGTTTTAAGTCATTTATTGCTCGAATTCATTCATGTATTGCCGTTTTCCCATTGCTGCTAAAGACGCCATAGCAGACGACAGATTTTATTTCATCGTAGGATTAAATTTTGCCAAATATCATGTAAGCTTTAACAGCGGGAAATTTTACATGCAACAAAACTTTACATCAGTTTTTTTCTGTGACGGAGGTATGTTTTATGTGTCTAATACGAGGAAAATAGTGATATTCTGGAGAAAAATACTTATCCAGACGTTCCTACTCTAAAATGTGAAAATTAATCCGCCTTGACTCAAAATGAACCTGTATGTCTCTGAATAACGTGGAAAGTTCTCCAATCCAGCAGACTGTGCAAGAATAATAATGGCAAATACCCTGTTTGAAACACATCTATTTGGAGAATCGACGCAAGGGACGAACATGCGTACTTTAGAGATACTTTTAAAATAAGTATATTCTTAAAACTTCTTTTAATAAGATTTTACACTGATTTGGCTGAAAAACACTATAGGGTCAAAAATTTGTCCGAGAAAGTGTACAAAAATGCCAAATATATTCTTTTTTGACTTCAGCTCTTCAGCCATTTGCTCACTTTGATCACAAGAAGAAATAGCTAAAGTCGACTGGTCCACCGACCACATACTTCGCATTGATATGTACCTCATGTATCTTATGCTAGGAAAAATAGAAATATTCATCTATAATAATGCAATTATATTTTTGAATGTCTTTTCTATGCAAACGTGAGTTTTTAAAGTTTTTCATGTGTTTTAAAAACAAATTTATTTGGTATAAATTATACTAATTTTTTTATAATCTTTACAAAGTATGCTTATATTTAGAAGTATGAAAGACGTATTTTGAATATAAAATTGTATTTTTGATTTCATCGTGTGCCTTTCAAAGTTAAAAATATCCGTTTTTTCGCAGAAAATGCATTGAAAACATTGTTATTTGCATAATTTTATGAGGTTACTAAGGCAAATTATATTTTAAAATATTTTAATGAACACTAAATAAAAAATAAAAAATGTACATTAAGTGAGAACAAAATACGGAACCCAAAATCGGCCTGCCTACCGGCCAATGTGACTTGTGTTTCGACCAACTCTATATGCCATGTGGCAAATATTTCCAAGTCGATTTTCTTGAAAAAGGCAGAGAAAGCATACTACTGCTCTGGAAAATTAATACTCAGGTAAAGAGTATTCATTACGAAAATTCTGAATCGAAACGAAAGTTTACAATTTGACTTTTTTGGATCTTAAATTTTTTATAACATGTACACTACCGGTCAAAATTTTGGGTTCACTAAGAAAAATCGTTTTTTTTTTGTATTTATCGGTTTAATTATACCGGAGCTAAAAAAATGTCTCTTTAAAAGGTTGATTGTTTTCGAAATTATGTCTAAATTAAGCCCAGGGTGAAGCCTATTTGTCTAGTGTTTAAGTAGATATTGCAAAAATAGTGTAAATTTCAATGTTTTCTTAAATTTTCAATGACTTCCGAAATAGTCAACGTTTTTCAATGTTATTAGGCTAATTATGAAGCTTTTTTTCACCGTATCACAAGAGCTTACGAATATGAATCCTAAAAAAATTCTTTTCGAATTGCAAGAACTTGAAGTTGTCATAAAAAAGTTGGATAAATTTGAAAACATTTCATCTGTAGGCAAATCAGAATAAAACTTAAATAAAAATATATTGTGAGGAAATTACATTAAAAAATCATGATTATATGTTTCACATATTTTACAAAAATATTTTTGTTACTCAAAATAATATTTCAATTTTTCCAACTTTTTTGTTACAAATTCAAGTTCTTGCAATTCGAAAAAACATTTTTTACGATAAGAAATCGTAAGCTGTTGTGAAACGGTGAAAAAAGCCTCGAAATTAGCCCAAGAGCATTCAAAAACGTTGACTATTTCGGAACATATTGAAAATTTAAGAAAACATTGAAACTTACACTATTTTTGCAATATCTACTTAGAAACTAGACAAATTTGTTTCACCCTGGGCTTATTTTAAACAAAATTTTGAAAACAATCAACCTTTTAAAGAGACAGTTTTTATAGCACCGGTATAATTAAAGCGATAAAAAAAAAAAGATTTTTCTAAGTGAACCCAAAATTTTGACCGGTAGTGTATATCCATATGCAAACAATGTCGAAAAGGAAAAAATGTTTTTTTTTTATGAAAAGCAAAAAGATGAAAATTACGTTTTTAAAAAGACGTATTTTTTAATTTGTCGATGGTGCTCGAACGACAATTTATACTATACCTACTTGACTATCATATTTGCGCGCGCGCGATTACTTTAGTACACATTTTTATAATTTACCGAAATTTCTGATAACTATTTATTCGTTCAAAATTTCTGAGCACTTATATTCTTGCTGAAATTAGATTCTAAAAGAATTAATACAGTGAATCGATATAACGTAAATTTTACGAGCACTATTATTAGGGAGCGTTCGCATCTTACGTAACGTCATTTTGTACCCTTTTACCCCCCCCCCTGACTGCAGTTACGACACAGTTTTCATATTAGTTTTAAAAACTTAATAGACCTCTTGTAAATTAAAATAAGTTTTTCTTGTAAAGATAAAGTGCGGTACACTCAGAAAAATGTTTGTTTGATACAAACAACAAAATTTGTTTGAATTCATATAATTGAATCAGACAAATTTTTTGCTTCAATTGAAAAAAGGTTTATTTAATTTTAAGAAATGGAAACCATTTGCCTTATTAATTTAAACAAATAATTTGTTTAGTAAAATTTGTTGGATTTAAGCAAAACATTGACTTTTATTAAACAATGCATTTGTTTATAATGTGTTTATTCGAATTCATAAAAATATTTGTTTGACTCGAACAAAAAATACAGTACAAAGCAGTACTACAAAGTGCCGCTAGACGTAATAAAACGCTGCCGACGGTTCCTGAGTAACCAACCTGGAATCTGAATCAATTTATCATGTAATTTATTTTATGACATTGGTATTTTTTCAGTGTTGTATTATTCTCAAGGTTCTGATTTACCTTAGATATAATTGAAGATTTCAAATGCTAATCTTTTTGAATACTTACCTCCTTTCTTTATAAAGGTGATTTATGACATAATCATGTTTTTTATATTATAATTATCACTGTATAATTAAAAGCAGGAACACTTATATAAACGAGGGTACTTCAATAAGTCCATAGAATGACCAACAGATGGCGCGCGAATCGCTCCAAATCATCTGTTTTCAGTCAGGACCACTCCCTACTAGATATATGGTGCAGTCACAGTCCACATCTTCTGAGTTTACGTGTTTTTATAACCAATTGAAAAAAACAAAATTGTTCGTTAAGAAAAATGGAAAAAACGAGTTCAGAGCGGTAATCAAACATTTTCATTTAAAGGGTTTAACTCCATATGAGATAAAAAATG
>NC_046657.1:137005722-137009288 GCF_010883055.1 Belonocnema kinseyi | reverse complement strand
TATATTTATTTTTGATTGTATTATACTTTTTTGACGATGATACCGAAAATGTTCGTTTTTACGTATTTCTAACGGCTTAGGAGATTCTTCTAGAAAGTGACAATCTTTATATTTTTGAAGAAAATTTTTAAGGGTTATACTCGTTCAGACCCACCGATACTGAATTTTTAAATTAAAAATAATTTATTTAATAGTTATAAATTTTTCATTAATCAATTTTAATGTCATTTATGAGCCGAAAAAGGTTCGACCATCTCAGCCAAGACAAGGCTTGTAAAGCCTTTTAGTAAACGCCGTTTTAACTGTTATGGCCATAAAAATAAAACGAAAGCCTATGACTGGGGCTTGCCAATACATATTAGAATATACGTATTATAAATACTTATGACAAAAAACATGTAGAGAAGCGGCGTACAGGTTGCGTACATGCGTACTGGTTCCACCATTTATTATTCTCACATATTTTATATCAGCTGTAATGCCAATATGAGAAAGTAATAATATGTGGCGACAGTGTAAAAAATGGAGAAAAACCAGCTGTCCCAACCTATACAGTGTCCCAGCTTGCATAACACTCACCTAAAAAAAAAAAATAAAAAAGCAGGTATCTAAAAGGATATAAAATAATAAATTATATTTTTCTCATCACCTGGGTAGTCTTGTCTGCTCTAGCTTTGGCGCTTATCAGCTAAATAGATTTAATATAAAAAAGCTATATTTTTGTAAGTCACTAGAAAAATTAAGGGCGTCTAGCCACCGGCTGACCGACCTCCAGCTAGTGGCTGATCAGCCATTAATGAGTAGCTGACCAGTCAATAACTAGGAACTCACGATACGGTGTCGCCTGGGACTAGCCAAAATAAACGTTCAACTTTTGGTCAGGTCCAGGCCGAAACATTTGGTTAGCGTCAAGACTGGAAACTGGACGGTCTGGTCTGATCCGGGCTAGCCCCGTACGATTTTTTCACGCGGGAATATGATTGAGACAAATTCTTGAAAAAATTGTTATGTAAAATGAATACATATTTTACGTAAAAAGTCCAGTTTTTTTTATTAATGTAAAAAAAGTTTCTATTGTATTAACATTCTCGCAAAAAATTATTTTTATGCGGATTGATGGTTTTAAATAAATTCTGGGTGAAAATATGTAGCTGGCTTTCATGTTCTTTATTTAAATTTGATAATTTATTAGGGGTGTGGAAAACCTCTTGACCTGCACGGTTTATGTCGGGTTCGTAGCTTGAACCTTAAACTTCCCCACCACCAGCAATTAATCCGAGGCTCCCCCGCATTATGTTACCAATCCAGAAAAAACTCTCGGATGTTAATTTTTTCAAAACTTTGATTCAAATAGGTGTCTCCGGGCACTTGAAATTTCTATGGAAAATACATGGGAAGAAATCGATTTTTTGTGTCTTCCGAATAACTTCAGAGGGTTTAAAAACATTTTACGGTCAAATTTAAAGACTTATAGAAGACTTTTTACAGAAGAACTCCATGTATGAACAGATGAATTTGTACCGTATAACACACATCTTTAGGACGCCGAAAAGTACTCCTACATCAACAAATGTCTATTCTCCGCGGAATCTATAACTGTGAGTACTTTCTTCGCGTTTCTTTTCCTAAAAATGATTATGGTTTGTGTGGTAGAATATCTATCAAACTTTTTTAATAATTGTGAATTATTTAAACAACTTGCATTAAGTATGATGAAGCACAAGAATCATTAAGAATGTGAAAACTTTAGCAAACAATTTGTGTGATAGCCTGACAAAACAAAATGGCCCCTTATCCAGTTTTTCATCTGATACATTTCAAAACTACGTTTTTTTTACTAAGTCAGTTAATCAAAACCACACAAGTATATAGCTATTATTTACAATATTTCAGTTAGGTGAACACATTTTTTTTAATTCTGTGTTTGTGAACGAAAAAAGTGGTCCTTGTTTAGTCGTCCTTATAGTTTAAAATTAATTTTTTCGAATAAATGAAAAAATAAATTTTTATATATATTTCTAATATATGACAATAAATCGTGCCCTAAACTACTTGAAATCGTTGAAAATATAATTTCAAAAAATTATTCCTTATCCAGTTTTTAGGGGAGCGGCGGGTAATGTGGCGCGGCGGTTAATGTGGCACACACTCATTTACAGAATTTGATTGATTTTTAGCGAGATGTATTTACTGTACTGTATTTTTTTATGCGTACTGTTTTGTATTGTAAAAAAATTTTCTCAATAAAGCTAATCACTCAATTTTTATCATGAAAAGTTATTTTTGGGTGTTATGTGTGTATTTTTAAGCTTTCCTTTCTAAACTTGCACTAAGAGCGCGTCACATTAGCCAGCCAGGAAGGATAACCTGGCGCATGCACACTTTTTGTGAGACTTGATAGTGAACTAATTTAATAAACGTAAATTCAATAATAATCATACGAATAGGGTAGATAAGATATTGATTTACGTGCTCTATATTTTCATGGCAGTAGGAATAAAATAAGATAGTCGGATAATTATATTGACAAAAAAATATATAAAAAGGTTCACGTGAATTTTGGCGATGGGTTACCTGGGTTGAAGAAAAGGAAAGAGAAAAAAAGTTAGATAATTTCTCGTTCCTCAAACAAAAAATAATCTGCCCAGAAGAAGAAAAAATATAAAATTCAAAAACTCGTAATAGGCATGAAAATATGTATTTCTACACCAATGTTTGACACCTTAGTATAAAGTCTTTGAATATGTAAATATGACATCTTACGTGTATTTATGGTAACAACAGAACATAACGTTCGAGCTTTTATCTAAGATTCACTAAATTTTGTATTGGACCACCCTGTTCTGTAAGTCTATAAGTTGATTCATCCTCTACTGCTGTTTTCTTTTTTGCTACTCTTTTTCTTTTGCTTCCAACAAACGTCTTGTCACGTAATCACTTCCACTCCATTCGAACACTCAGCTATCTTGTTACTCGCAAGAACGCTTATACTTGACGTTCGAAGGTAACAGCTGTAAAGAGTCAACATAGCATTGAAAATATACGAGATACTACGGACAAGGTGTCGGCGACTCCCTCTAGCCAGCCCATCGCAACTGTCACGTACAGACTGTGACGCGGCTTCATCTAACTCCCCACCGAGATGCAATTTCCGCTATTTTTACCAGAAAAGCTTCTTGGGATATCCCCGTGGCACGTTCTTCAAATAAACCCCTCGCCACCTTTATGTACTGGTGCGCCTAACACGCGACTGCACGCGTGTGCACGCGTGTCGACACACACGTCACAAATCGTTTATGACGTAGACGGCGCGAGTGCAGTGCACTCGACTCACGAACTTTGCGAATCCTTTCGAGTACCCGAAGTCTCCTCTGATCTCGCGCAAGTCAAGAAACATCACGTACCAGACATTCATTTGTTAAAGGACTCAACAAAAGTAGTTTTCCGAAGAGGATCTCAGGTGGAGAGAAAGGCTCAAAGAAAATTTCGAGCAATTGTCGTAGAAAGTATAGAGATAGGGATGTGCAAAATTGGTGAAAGCCCGAGCCGGACAAACCGAAATGAAA
>NC_046657.1:137003057-137005622 GCF_010883055.1 Belonocnema kinseyi | reverse complement strand
TCATTCAAATATTCCTGAGATGATTTATAACCCTAAGCCCTTCAAATGTCGATTATTATTTTAAAAATCAATGTAAAATGTAACATGTCACTTAGATAATTTAAAAATTTTCAAACATCTCCCCGAGTAAACGTCTCTTATGTAGCGCGTAATTTCAACAAGTTTCATTAAAGTCCAAAGGGCGACTTGCAAATCCTGACTTTTATGACGTATATTGCCACATGTGTAATTCATTTTCCATTCACAGAAAAAGAAACAAAGTTCACGTGAGTTCTATTCCAGACGGGACAATCTTTTCTGCCCATAAGCAGCGAGATTAAAACTTTTATGTAGAGAATACAAGCTCTCAGCTTCACATTTTGCGAAAGCCCATCCTCCATAGTCTGAATTCCTCTCACGTGAATCCCTTTTCGCATCTCTTGGAAGAAAAAGTCACTTAGTCGAGAGCAGCAGAATGATTCTGGGCTGAGTAATTTCGCTAATGGTCCTGAATTGCAGCAGCGTGGCTCGACGCGATGTGTAGTATAAGCAGCGCAACGGTACGAGCAGTCGGAGGGACTTCACTCTGGTCAAGATAATTCGCCGCTGGAAATTCGGAAATTGGTACCTACGACGCCGCTTTTAATGTGCGTAATTACGTTTTTATGCGGGAGCAGTCTTTTGAACCATAGAAGATTAAAAGAAATGATTGGGAATCCAGGGAAAAGAAAAATGAAAAACCTTCATACCTTCGTTTATGCGTCTATCTAATTCCTCATCTATCTTCCCGTCCCTAGTAAATAAGCTACCAAGGTACACGAACTTATCAACTTGTTCAATTATCTCATCATTCAGTGAAATATTGCGTAGTTTTTCTCACTCTTTTCTTCGAACAGCATAGTTTTTGTTTTATTTGCGTTAATTTTAAGGCACATGCTCTTCATGCTTGCATTTAGTTTATTCAACATTTTCTGTAAGCCTTCGATTGACTCCGCCATAACAACCTTATCATCTGCGAACGCTAACCTACGTACCCCTATTGTTTCGAGATCCACACAATCTTAAGCGAAAACAGTCATTTTTAAACGCTTGTCCATAAATAATATAAATAACCATTAAAATATAACGCATCCTTGTCTAACTCCTTGAATAATATCGAAACAGTCACTCAAGTTCCCATTCACCCTTAAACTCGTTTTACTACACGTATATATTAGTTTTATTGCTTGTAGGAGCCATCCATTGACTCCATACTCTTTCAGGACTTCCAAAAGTTTACTTCTATCAACCTTGTCAAAAGCTTTTTCTAGGTCAACAAATGCACAGAAAACTTTTTTCCAACTCTCAAACTTTTTTCCTGTAATTTGCCTTAAGTTAAATATTTGATCCGTACATAAACTTCCTTGCATAAACCCACTTTGGATTTCCCAGATCTTTGCCACCGTGTTTAAGCATTTAAGCGTTAATGCAATCTACACCGGCAGTCTTGCCGTTTTTCAAGTTCTTAATTATATCCCTAACCTCAGTGACACATACTTTCTCAATTGAGTTTTCTATCGCATCGTCCTCAACATCGCAGTTGTGGTGTCTTATAGCTTCATCTCCGAATGGTCTCCTAAAATAGTCTCTGAAAGCCTCTAGTATCCTGTCTGCATCATATACCATTTCCCCCCTACTATTTCTCATGTTGACAAATTCTGTACTTTTGTTTCCTTTCATTTTTTTATAAAGCAGTTTCTTGCCTCCTTCAAGGTCGTTTTGTATTTTCATCTCTTCTTCTGCTCTAATTTTATCTTTACGTTCCTTAACTAATCGTTTGGGTATCCTGTTTTCGTGCCTATAATCATTTCTACGTCTATTTTTTTCCTCATTGATAAGACCTGCGATGTTCGAAATTCTCCTGTACGCTTCTGTCTTTGCTTTTTGGGCAGCCTGAATTTCTTCATTCGACCACGCATCACCAGACATTCTTCCTACAACTGCAGTACCACACACTTTGGTCGTACATCTAACAAGGATATCAAGTAACTTTGTCCAGGCGCCCTCTGTCTCTTTGTTTTCTTATACGGTCCTCCCACGTTGCCCTATCCATGCTTTCGATTATCTTATTTTGGAAATCTATTCACACATCCGGTTTCTGTAGGTTCTCAATTTTAAATCGCGTTTATTTTGTTTTTTTGTTTCTCTTTTTTCTCCATCACTGACCTGAGTTAATTTTTTCCTTTTGTTCGCAAATTCACAGCATGTATAAGCTCTCTCTCTCTGTCTCTGCACTCTCGGACTATGAGATATGCTCCAGAAATAGAATTGTTTTCCGAGTAAAAATTCTTAAACTTGAGTTCGACTTGAATTGCCTCCAATCAAGACATGCTGAAGTCGAAAAAGTCGACTTGAGCATGACTCAGTTTTGAGAAGGAGCCAGACTTTAATTTATGCCTTCGAGGCAAGTTTCTATGTCTTGAAGACATAAATTTATCTCTTGAGTCAACGTTTGTGACTCCAACACGAGCGGTTTATAAATTCGAGTGTATATCTGTCCTAAAAAAGGGTAATTCTGGTTGTCATAAAAGCTAATCTTTGTTAATG
>NC_046657.1:136993420-137002957 GCF_010883055.1 Belonocnema kinseyi | reverse complement strand
ACAATAATAAATCGATTGCGATCGAAATATCAGGTTCATTTTTATATGAATATATTCTATTAAAGTAAGGTGATCATTTTATTTCATTTATATTTATATATGAGCCACTATAAGGGATTAACATTTTAAAATCAGTAAAAATTTTGATATTTATCTGAGTATACATCTGGACTAGGCGGTACCCGATTCCTTTCCATCGGGCAATCCCGGACTTCTGATTGGTTGCGGATATTTATGTTATCAATAAGGAGCCACCTCTGAAATCGAATTCAAGTGGTGTCTAGCGACGGCATTTGGAAAATCCTAACTGAAACTAGTTCAAAATAAACTTAGAAATCCGAATAGATTGCACTTACATGATGTAGAAATTGCAGTAATTGACGTATAAGAACTTCGCGCGAGTTCTGAGAAGTTCTATCTGGACATCGGAACTGAAGAACTCGTTAATGCGAATAGATGAGTACAGTTAATAATATCTAAATTAAACCAAATTGACGTAGCGACTTAATTCACGATCTAGAAAGTTCCGTTTAGAGACAAAAAATTAGACAAATTCAAAATGAACTTCGAAATGGGGGAAAAAACTTCGCAATGGAAATTTTGAAGTGTAAGTTAGCGAGTGACCGATAATCAAAACTGACGGTTGAGTAGCCAGCTGCCTGTAAGAGGCTTATTCTTTTTTTTTAACTAAAGTGGGTATCGTGTGAAAGAAAACTACGAATTGCCATCATGAAAGCATGTAATAACCGCGCCCTTTGTGAGTCACTTCGTTTGGACTGAATTAGACGTGACTGAAAATTTCTGCGACTTATGAAATATTATTTGTTCTTATGGATACTTTAGAAAACATTTGTAAAATTTGTGAATAAATATTCGAACAAATTTGAGGATTGTATATCGAAAAAAGCTCATTTTTAAAATTAAATTTCCCTAAATTGAACTATGAGGGTCCATGGAGACTTTCTAACGCGGAAATTGATAAAATATTTTTAAATCCGTGTTAGAATCAGTGGTTTTTCGCAGAGTGACCGGTTCATGAACGGTTTTTGTTAACAGCTGTGCGCCGTGCGACAGGGAGGCGATAAAGTACCAAAGTTGCAATCAATTTTTAGCCTACACTTTGAATTAAAGCACATTATTATTTTTAGATTTTTTGTGTGTATAATACATCAAAATAGTTTATAATGGCATAAAAAATTCAATTAACAAAGGTCATTTTTGTTAATGTTGGATACCCTTCAAGTTGAAAACAGTAGCGTAACTACAACCATCTAAGCCTTACCGCAGAAATGTTTAGGAGGCCCGTCTTATAAAATTAAAAAGCGAATAGCGTAAAAGTGTAACTTATATACATATAAAACATATATTATCTGAAATAGTTCTTTTTATAATATATTACAAATTATATTTTATTTTAGACAATTTATATCATAAGTTATACATAGTTCTGACTTAAAAATTAGTACTGCACCGTTAAAAAAATTATCTGCATGTTGCTATATTCCAATTTGTCTCGTATTCATTTTGACAAACTTATTATTAAAAATTTCGATATCCAATTATTTTGCGTCATCAAGTTCGATTGTCAGTAGAGGTCGATTTAAGAATCGACTGTGACGAATTCTATTCCGTATGTAGGATTTTATAATTTTTAATTTGCTGAACGTCCTTTCGCGAGTTGCTATACTGTAACATGCGGAGTGGAATAAATTCTTCAGGGATTACTTCTGAAAAATCGCTTTCCATTAAGCTGTATTTAATGACTAAAGTGCGGAAAACATCTTTTACTGTTGACGTCTCATTGAACCCGTTACTATTGGAAATAGAATAAAGTTGATGACTTGTGAGGGGAATTCTTTTGTGAAATCCTCATGATATCGAATCTGTAATTTCTCTGTAAACTATGTATTAACAATGTCTGATTAGACCTTAGACACCTTAAGGTGTGATTAAAGACATTTATTTTTTTATATTCTGCACTAATGTCAAAACGCTTTTTACGCTTTGGTTTCCGTTTTTCTACAAAGACTGGTTCAATACCCCATTCTCGAGATATTTGTGTAGCTTCTTCCTTACACTTTTCATACTCAAGTCTGTAATTTTTCGAATGTTTCTTTGCAGTGTTTGAGATTTCAAGTGCACTACTTAAGTCTATATTTTCTGCTTGAAGTAATTTTAATGAAACATTTACTTCGTTTAGTATACTGGAAAGCATTGTGCACATCATTATAAATTCAAACTTCACTACACGTTTTTAAATGATAGCTGCTTGTAGCTCAATTAATCCATAAGATTACGCTTTTTCATTAGCCGAGAAGATTCTGAAATATTTCAGATATATAAAAAAAAGTGTAGAAAATTTTTAATAAAATTTGTTTGTTTAAGAAGAGATTACACAATTTTATGAAAATTTTAAACCAGTATAAAAGATTGTTAGGACTGTTCAAATCTTGGAAAAAAATGTAAATATTTAATAAATTTTCAGAAATCTTTAAAAGTTTTAAAATGTTCTTTATCTATTATAAAATTAAAAAATTAAAAAATATCTTTTAAACTAACTTAAATTACCGCCAAAATTGTTTTCAAATCTTCGAGGTTTGTTTCTGGTCATTTTGGAAATCCCATGTGATGTTTTAAAATCGTTTTAAGTATTCTCTTAAAATTGAAAATAGTTGAAATCCGTTGAATTTAACTGAAATCTATTGAAAACTATTGGGTTAAGAATTCTAAATTAAACATTATATGGAATGTTTTTGAATAGTAAATTTCGTTAAAAACGTCGTATCAATGTTTGAACAATTTTTATTCTTAAGCGATCCATGCTCAATTTAAAAGAAATGTGCAAGGAAAAAAATTAATTGTATAAACATTGCCATTAGGCTTTTAGCAGAATTTACTACTCCTCATACTAATAGAATATTAATGATAGAATTATAATTATTATATTCATAAAATGTGGTTTAAAAATATTTTTGGAAAAAGAATTGTCTAAAAAAATTAGATTTTTTCCAATAATTAAAAATTGTTAATATAATTTTGCCACTGGCCGTAAGGGGCCCCCTTGCAGAAGGAGCCTTTCCCCCAAAAAAGCGGGGTTTCGCGATAAGGAAGTAACGCCACTAATTGAAAATAAACGCTATTGAGAAATTGTTCAAACAGTTTTCATAAAGAAATGCGCACTTAGACAACTTCTAACGAATAGACTCATTTTTTGTGTAGAATCAACTAAAAGTGCCTTGTCAATGGATTTTTGACTATGACACATTACAAATTTACAACAATCGTTAAAACAAACACTGAGTTATTTATTAAACTCAAAGTCTTGTACGGAATGCAGTAAAACTGTTTCTCTAATGATTCGTTGTTATCATACTTTGCAAATTGACTACAATTGTTAACTATTGAAACAATATTCTTAAACAAAAATAAACAAATTCACAACTTTTGAATGAATACACTCAATTTCTTACAGGGATCAAATGAAAATGACTCAGCTATGACGCTTTTCATGATATGTTGGAAAATTAGAATAACTGTCATTAATTAAAACAATTTTTATTAAAAAATAAACATCTTCACAACTTCCGAATGCATACACTCACATTCTTATCTGGACCAAATAAAAATGTCTGCTCAATGACTCATTGCTATGATACATTGAAAATTTAAATGAAATTTTTATTGATTGCACCCATTTTTATGATAAGAAAATGCAAAGTTGGACAATATTATAATAAAATGTTGAATTTTCTTTGAAATTAGCTTAAAAAAATGTCTTGAAAATTACTTTATGCTAAAAGTTAAACCCTCAGAGTAAAATGATAATTTCGGTTTTGGGAAGTGTGCGAGCTAACATTAAAAAGTACTATTGGAGTAGGAAGGAATACACTAATAATACTTGATTTTGATTCAAAGCTTTGTGCCCATTTACAGAGAAATTCGTATATAGTTTATACACAGTAAAGTAAATGGAACTATTTTAGAACTGAACTTGAAGTATACTTAATTAATGTGTGATTTGCTTTCCTTAAGTTTCGGGCAGGTGCATAACGTCTTAGTGCATACCTTCTTGCCGTTTAACTTCAGACTAAAACTGTTTAATAAGCTCGCGAGTCTTACTAAGGCGTACTGAAGTACTTTTATTGTCCCTATAAGCAGGGAGATCGCCTTTACGTAAACTGTACATCTCAGGGTCTAAAGATTGATATCTTCGGGGAGCAAATCGGGTAGAGCTCTATTGATTTCACCTAATTTGTTTATCCTGAGGAAAACTTTTGGGTGAATTTTAGTCTCAAAGTTCTCATGCTGATATTATCGGCCATCTCTAAAAGTGCTTTTACTGCAACGAGTGGTATGTTCGCTGGATGCGTTGTATGAGCATATTCGGGGTAGAAGTTGACCTGACGTTTATGTAACCTCTGCATTTATCCTCCTCACGCCGGTGAGGTGCCCTGGTTACAGGCACAGGCGAATAATGCTACCAACAAGCGGTTACGAAACTCCAGACATTTACTTCTATTAATGTCAAAATATAAAAGTACGCAAGAACATTATACAAGAGTTGGAACCTTTAACGCAGTTTGTGATGCGTTCAAAGGCAGAAGTAAAACCTTGCTGTTGAGGCGTTCTATTAGTGCACGCAGGTGATTTGTGATTTCGCTGTTCACATCATCGTAATTAATATCCGGATATGTTTTTAGTGGATCCGGTACTTGACGTTCATTATCCCCAGTAACTATGCCTTCAGCTTCAATCAGGTCTTCGTGTCCACGTCTTCTAAGGGGAGTTCGTCAATAAGAAGCTGCTGTTCCACTTGCATTTTGATAGGAGCTATTTCAACAGCGAAAAGCAATCTCCCGGCTTTCTTCCTGTTCTCGCGGTAAATAATCGTGATTTCTCACGGTTTAGAAAAAAATTGACACTCTTTGCAAAACCCAACAGTTTATTCATATATATGACTGAATGTTAACGTTTCGAGTCTCCCGATTTAGTCTCAAGACTATTTGCAGGCCACCTTCGACGCTGGAACTAAACCGGGGGCTGGGTGTACTAGCGCTCATTGCATGCGCGAAAATCACGCATTCACGTCTCTGGATTTTTATTTCGTGACATGAAATATATGCAAATTTAAAATTCCATGATAAAACCAGTTTTTTAATAATATGTTTTAAATATTTTTACATTCTCATCAGAGAAGGTATCAGATTTGTTTAAAATTTGACTCTTCCTGTTTTTGTCAAATATCCACATTTTGAGACCCCCAGAATCCAAAAAAAAGGTTTTCACGAATGTGTCGGGTTGTATGTATGTATGTATGTATGTCAGACATTGGACACGATAACTTTTGAAAAAATTAATGTATTCAATTAGCCTTTGGCACACTCTCCGAGTGTCAGAAACTAAAGGTCAACTTCGTTAGCCAGCTATTTTTGATGAAAATTCAAAATGTTAGAGCATTTTGAAAATTATTGAGGACATTTTTTCAAGTTTCCAAAACTTTCTGTACAGATATTTATAGCATAAGACACTAACCACGCATTACTCCAGATTGAAACTACCCCCCCCCCCCCCCCCCCCCCCCCCCCCCCCCCCCCCCCCCGCCCGCAATCCCTCATTAATCGAAGTTTGGTGAGTCACTGAGATTAGGAATATAATTTAGAAGTTAGAAAAGGTAAGACTGATGTGTAGACCGTATGCCTAATCTTTAAATCGTAAAAATAAAATTGGAAATGAACAAATTCAGTTTCTGAAAAACCGGTAGAAACAAAACTTTTTTTAAAGAATGCGCATTTTTTAAACGAGAAAACGAAACTACATGTGTCTTGATATCAATGCACGTTATGAATTGTAATAATATACATTTATGGAAAAGAGATATAATTTAATGGATAAATTCGAGTGGGCAGCACGAAATATGTGATGAGAATGTATACTAACGCGACAAATTAGTTAAAACTTTGTACTTAAACGAAAGAAAATGTGAATGTGATCGAATCATACTACATATTTTCCCCATGACCCCAAAGTTACTATAGTTTCGCAAAGAGAATTTTTTGCTATTTATAGTGGAACACATCAGTGTGAATATATTAAGTAATAATAAAATACAATGAAACCATTTATTTTTCATAAAAAATATGCAAAATAATTAAAAAATGGTAAAAAGGTTTATAATCAATTTTCGGCAAAAAGATTTAATTCAACGTAAATAGCTGCACAATGATCAGCGAACATTCTACGTATATAGTTCAGGCACTTCATGCGTGTTCCTCAAGTGCGAAATTCAGTCGAATGCCAAAGATTGAGTATCGGCCCAAAGTCGGCCCTGGTTTGGTAACCGATCTACGGTAACCAGAGTTGGGCGAAATAAGGTGTTTTCAATCTGCCATGGTCATTCCGACGTTAGCAACGGAGGCCAGCAGCGGGCTAAAAGCCGATCGTCGGCCCAATACTGGCCCAACTTTAGGACGATCATCGAATAAAGCCTGGCAGATTAGTCGGTGCGACCAATTTATCATCGCTTCGTTCTACATCTCATCTTCTCCTGTCGTCTTGTTTCTTTTTAGCCTATATATTGCCTCATCCACTGCTTCCTTTGTTATTTCGTTCCCTTCCTCCATTTCTCCTTGTACTTTCCTTCTCGTTCACTCTTTGATCTTATTTTTCAGACCCCTAATAGACTCTTGAAACAATCGGGCCATTCCTCCATTTCTATTTCTTCATTAACGTGCTTCCTTTCTCCTCTATCTCTATTTATCACAAACCACACCCTACCTTCTTCATAGCTTTCTCTACTTCTGCCTATATTCCTCCTTTTCCGTTTGTATTTTTCTTACCAACATCTCTTCATGTTCTCTTTTTCTTCTGTTATATTCCTCCTAATCCATTTCCTCTTTTGTCCATTTTCTTACACACTCTTTCATGCTCTGTTCACTCTCCTAGCATTCCTCACCCTAACAGCCTCTCTCTGCCTCTACTCTTTCTTCTTTAGTACCCAGCTCATCCCTTACCTACTCATTGAATCTTTAATGCTTTTGATTAACGAGTGTAATCCCTCCCCTTTTTCATTTATAACCTTCTCCTTTTCCATCTTTTGTTTAAACTCTTTAAAATTATCTATCCCCTAGACCTCCATTTTCGTGCTCCTTTCTGCCACTACTTCCTTTTCCCCTATACCGCGCTAATTGACGCCTTCCTTTTGTGTAGCTATGACCAAAAAGTGCTCAGACACTATCTCATTCCCCACCTTCATGCTTCCTTTCATATTCCGAATTCTTTCTTTGGCCAAGATGTGGTATATTACTGTCCCTCCCTTTCCTATAATTGTGATCTTCCCTTCCTCATCTCCTTTCAATGGTAACCCATCCTGTTTCTCCTATTAGGTATAGTAACTTCCACCCCTTTCAGTTTGTCTCCCTATGTTTGGAGTACCTTATATATGCCTCTTTTTCTTCATCCCAAATCCCCCCCCCCCTTGTTTGTTAGTCCAGGCCAAGCACCGCTTTTTTTACTTTTCCAACTATAATCCTTATCACCATTGTTCCATCCTTTCCCTCTATATCCCCATCTTTTCTCTCATTTACTGCTACTTCTTTTCTCGCCCCTGAAACGATGCCTTCCATCCATCTCCCTTAAACGTGTTCTTTTCTTGCTTCTTGCATTGTCCACGCATAAGCCTTCAATAACAGCCTTTTAATCCCCTCCCAGTCCTTCTTATCTGCCCAGGTGTCACTTATCCTAATCACATCCTATTTTTCTAACTCCCCAAAAATCCTTAATCTTGTTCTTCAAACATGACACATTCCAGAAATCTATTTTCACGTTTCTCTCTTTTCTCCCCTCTTCCTTCCTCCTCACTTCCCACCTCTCTTGTTTGGAAACCCCTCTGTTTTCTCTCCAGACTCTTGTTCATCACCTTTTCCCCTACCTTTCTCTAAACATTTTCCTCTTTTCCTTATCTCTTCTAATTCTTCGTCCCACAACCATTCCTCCCCATCGATCCATAATCTGCCTCTCCCTATCAACACCATATGCCCCTTTTTCCTCTCTAAGCAAGCTCGCTGCTCTCTTTGCCATCTTCTTTTCCTCTTCCTCCATTTCAGATCTTTAATTCTTTCCCTTCTTTCTTTACATAATTTTTGTCCCTCCAATATTTTCTTTTCCTCCTCCTCACTCCTTACTTTTACAAAAAACATTCCTTCTTTTCCCTGCTTTGTCCCTCCTATTCGGTTAACTACTTCTACCCTTATCTGCACACTAACGTCTCTCAACAGATTTCTTATTTCCACTTCGCCTGTGTCACGCTCCACTTTCAATCCCTTGACTACTAAGTTATTTTTCCTCTTTGCCCTTTCTTCCCCTTCCTATCTTCTTTCAATCTCACTTAGTCTTTTCTCTAGTCTTTCATTTTTACTTTTGCATGTTCTTTCCATTCCCTTGAACTATTTCCTCATTATTTCCGTGTTTTCCCATATGCTTATTCATCATTTCTAAATTGCTTACCCATTCTTCCAACTGTTTTATCGCATTATTTATCTGATCATCAACCTCTCTCTTCCTATTCTTGATGCTCTCAAGTTTACCTCAAACCTTGTCTTTCTCCTCCTACCAGCGTTTATCTCATTGTTGTCTTTTCACTTTCCCCCTTACATCGTTACTCTGCCTATTCATATCCCTATTTATATAATCCAATCTCTTTCTTGTTTCCTCCCTAAATCCGTTCATGAGATCTTTCAATTTTACAAACATTGCCCCTTACTTCCTATCTCTTTCTGTTGTTTTACGTTTGATCCCAGCTTTCTCGTTATCCTCGTCCCTTTCTAAATAATCGCCCTCTGCCTTTCTTTTTCTTGTATCCTCTCCTTCACTGCTAGTCGCGATGGCCTTGTTTTGCCAGTCGTCCAGACTCATATTTGAACCCGCGCTGCCTAACTTTTGTTAATGTGCTGTAGGTTTGAGGCAGTGTCTCTAGCAAAGAGACAAATATAATTGACTTTATGTAAATAGATATAGGAGACAAGACTTCTGGTTTATTTAACAAATAAAAAAAAATGTTCGACAAAAGAGTTAAATTTTCAACCTAAGAAATTACTTTAAAAAATACATTTTTTAACTTAAACATTGTAGTTTATACTGAAGTTTGCTGTTAAAAACATTAAATTTTTAACCCAAATAAATTCAAATTCTCAACAAAGAAATCAATTTTTATCTAAAACAAATGAATTTTTATCTAAAACAAATGAATTTTTAAAGAAGGGTAATTCGCCAACAAAGAAGACAAATTTATAACTTAAAAGAAAATTTTTCAAGAAAAGAAAGTCTCAACAAAATTGTTCAATTTTCATCTATAGAAACGAATCTTAAACTATAACAATAAGTATTCAATCAAAAATGGACTAGTTAAATTTTCAGATAAAAGAAAGAAAAGTCCGGAAAGAAAGCCCGGATTAAGAAAGCACAAGAGAAAAACTTTCGTGAACAGCTTCTCGATAAGAGGATGCACGGTATCTTCCACAGAAATGTGAAGGATCAGTCAAT
>NC_046657.1:136974775-136992275 GCF_010883055.1 Belonocnema kinseyi | reverse complement strand
CAATTTAGTTAAATTCAATTAGAAATAAATTATATCCATTATTTATTGAAAAGCCAGAGTATTCACATGGTAAGTTTAAACTGAGTACTATTCAAATTTTTCTCCAGAAATTTTGTTCACATTTCATTATTATTATTTTTTATTTGTTTTCGGCAATAAACTTTAAGAATCATACTTTACTTTTCATTCAAATTAAATCCAAGATATATTCCACTTTACCAGGATTATTGTACGACCATATAAATCATATTTTTTCTTTAGTATTCATTGAAAATGCTGGGAAAACTATTTTTTAATGTTAATGCGTAACATTGTTTTAATTTCAAAAAATTTTTGCTCAGAAAGAACATTTTCTTTACTAAAACATTAAAAATAGTGATTTAGTCCTCCTGCTTTATATGCAGAAACAGGGAGTGATGGGGCAACTAGCACCGCACTGGAGATATTTGGAAATAATCAACTCAGGACAGTTGCGAGGTCATGTTACAATCTGAAATTTGGAAAGATGCACAGTAGGGTGGCTCAAAAACGCTTTTTTTTCTTTAGAGGGCAACGATCCCTCCAATTTAATTTCAAGTCCGAAAAAAGAAATTCCCGAATTTATATTTTTTTTATTTTTCGATCTTAACAGGTGCCGGTTTTGAGTTGAATTTTCCCATGTAAAATGCATAGGGAAAAATCACTTTTTTGATTTTTTGGAATAATTTTGTAGGGTTTGACAAAATGTGACGGGAAAGTATAGGAGCCTGTTGAGAATTATCCAACGAAGAATTTTATGTATCAGATATATGAATTTGACACCTCTAACACACCCTCACAAGTACCTGAAAACTACCCTTAGAACAAAAACTGCCAATTTTTCAAGAAATCGATCTTTTGAGCACTGTATTCTCGCTTTTTCACCTAAAATTATTACTATTGGTCTAGTGGCATATTGATTATGATTGGTTAATTAATTATTAATTATTTAAAGAAATGAAATTTGTTTAAGTAATTTTTTTCACTTCGTTCTTTCCCTAAAAATTATCACTATTGGTCTAGTCGAATATTTATGGACATTAGTTCATTCATTTTCAATTATTTAAACAAATGAAATTTGTTTGAATAATAAACAATTAAGGAACAAATGTAAATAAATTTCCCACTAGACTAATATTTATAATTTTTTGGGGGGGGGGCGAATTTTCGTGAAAAAAATATTTAAACAAATTCCATTTGTTTAAATAATTGTGAATTAATTAACCAATGATAATAAATATTCCACTAGACCAATATTACTAATTTTACGTAAAAAAAGACGAGAATACATTGTTCAAAAGGTCGATTTCATAAAGAATTGACATTTTTTGTTTTAAGAGTAGTTGTCAGGTACTCGTGGGGGTGTGTTTTGTGTGTCAAACCCATATATCTGATAGGTGAAATTCTTTGTTGGTTCATTTTCTACATTTTCAACTCAAAACTGGCACCTGTTAAAATAAAATAATAAAACAATTAAAAATTAAGGAATTTCTTTGTACGGATTTGAAATAAAACGAGGGGGATCGTTGCCCTTTAGGCTGCAAAAAAATTTTGCCTGCATTTTTGGACCACCCTAATGTATAGGTCTAGTCAGGTCGCATTTTATTCCTAACCTCAAAAAAGAGATGAAAATTAAAACTTTTTTTTCTCACCTTTTCAGGTTAGGAACGAAATTCGACCAGACCGTGTCAAAATGACTCCGGATTCGGATTCAGCAACCTCAAAAACGTATAGAAATTCTTGTCTCGTCTGATAGAAAAGACTTTTTCATTTTATTCGTGTGCTTGTGACATAATACGATTCTTTTAACAATCATTAAATTTTTTATTTATATCTCAAGAAAAATAAATAAAAATTTCAAAACAAAATATTTGTGATTTTATAATACAGATTTTTTAAGCAAAATAAGAAATGTTTGTGGTTTATGATCAAATAAATTGTCCACTGCCGCGAAATTGTTTGTTCCCGCCTTACGCCCATGACCCTCAAGTGGCGAAGTCATGAATTCGAGTGACAAGGCGTTCTCCATAATGGTGAACAATACCGAACATTGCATGGAGTCGTCTTATCGACGAGGACTATGGAGTGGACAGAACCAGTGATCGTTTAGACTCTTTCAAGTACCGGTACTCTTGCAGTCCGGGCGAACATACCTGGATTTAACGCGTGATAGGCGATGTACCATTATCGGGTTGCGTGGGTCGTGTAGGGGTGTGTCTTTTGAGAGACTAGCATTGATCTTGTCTATCCTGTAAATACGGTGGGCTGTACGTGACCATTCCGATTTTACGAGCTATTCCGAGCGCATGACGCTGCAATCTCGTGGCCAACAAAGCTCCAATTTTTTTCTCTCATCTGCTCTCTCGGTTCGACCCACTCCCGGCGCGGCGGACAAATCTCGGATAGTAGCCATCTATAGATATACATATCTCGTTGCGTGAATTATGATCACAAGGTATACGATATTTTCACTCTAATGCTTCGTAAGTTGGTACATTAGTTTATGTCACGGGCAGAGCGCTCCTTAAACGGTTCATGCATTATGGATTAAGAAATCTGAATTCCTTCGGGAAAGAGCAATCAAAGGTCCACTTGTAGGGGAGAAAGAATCGTTCTTCTTGAAAGCTGCTTCTTCCTCCCTATAGTTCTGACATCCAGTTTTCTACATTTTCTGCCAATGGAAATGGTAGTATTAAACTTATAAATATAAGAAATGGATCACTCTTTCAATTTGGTATGTTTTCTTGGGCGCTCGAATAGGATCTCACAAATATTCTGTTTGAAATTGAAACAGATAAATGTTTAGATTTATCAAAAACAAGTGAGACTGTTTAATGAGAACTTTTCTAATAGACCTTTTCACTTCTAATATTTTTGGAACATGCATGCGAGACGAATATTCACAATTCCCGTGTATAGTCATGTATGTCTCTTTCTAAAAACAGTTGAGTGTATAAATATATGTTATTTAAAAATTGCATTGTTAAACATTTACCTGAATATAAAAACAAAATGTACGAAAGTAATCATGATACGAAACGCGCTGTTTAGAGGTTGTTAAGTATCTAGATTATTATTTTAGAAACCATGAATTTTGGTTCCAAGAAAAAGAAAATGACGATAAAACATTAAAAAATAACTTTCAAATATGAGAACACCAGATAAATATGAATACGCATTGTGTACGCATAACCTCATTTTCCTGTTTTAAACAACGTAACAACATCAGCAGTGTTTCTTATTAATGAACTGAGCTTCTGCTTTATTTGTAATTAAATTTACACCTGACACATCTTCTTTCGTTAAAACAACTTTTTAAAAATTATACACACAGGACCAGACATGCCAGATGGAAAGGTGTATACCGAAATTAGTCTAAAAAAATATCCTAGTTTTGAAATTGTACGACTTTTGATCAGCTTATCGAGCTGAATGAAGTCACACGCCCAAGAGTTAAAACAAAGTTCAAAACAGTTACTCGGAAAATAAATTATCATTGATTAAAAAAAAAAAATTTGTTTTAAATGTATATGCGAACGATGCAATATATTTTTTGATCAAAGAGAATTTTTCCTGCAAAAAAACTGTTCTTAGCTGCTGCGTTTGTGGTCTCGCCCCTGACTCGCCAGCAACTCCTTTCGATTCGCCTCTAGCTGATACAGCCAACTTTACACTCGTGGAGCAGTGCATACTTTCCGCACGTGTAGTTATCAACGATGTTACTTAGGAGAGACGGTTTACGTATATCCGAGTATATTTTTTTCGTTTTGTTTAAGTCAACAATGGGCATTGAAAAATATTCTTTTGAAGAATTTTTAACATAGGTTTTATTCAAAGCTGATAGCGGAAAGCTCACACAAATATTTTAAGGGTTACGCAGCATTTTAAAAGTAATTTAAACTTCGTCAGGTTCGTAACTATACTTCAATATGATGGCATATCTCACTTTTCCATAAACCCTCACCTTATGCATACATCATAAAACATAATCTTTAGATTCTTCTATAAAAGCGTTAATTTAAAAAGGGTATTTTGCATAACTTGGCACACTCATCCTCTTTATCAAAGTTTTGGTTGGAAACCAATCCCTCCGACCCTCATTCCTTTAAGGTTTTGAGAACCTCTGTCAACTTTTATGACATTTGATTCCAATTTGAATGTTCATTTAAGTTCCGTTGCTCTGTTGTTAAAAACCTATGTTACTACGTTTATATTTAATTAGGTACAAGGGCCGTTACCAATAGATTGTGAAATTTAGACTATGTCTTTTTCATGAACGACAAGGTGAGTACAATTAAACTCCGAGAAGTTCTTGAAGAGTGTGAAGTGTATGGTTGACTCTTCAAAGAAATATAAACAATATATGCAGGATAGTTACGACATAAGCTAGTTGCGGACAGAATCAGCCCATGATTTTCGAAGAATGTTGATTAGACTAAATACCGGCATGAAGACAATGGTTTTACGATTAAAGTAAATAAAACAGAAATGATTGTATTGCCTTGTAAAAATTCGAATGGGGAACTAGTTCCGAAGAAATTAAACTGTAAAAAATTTCTTAAGAATTTTTCCCCAAAATTGTGTTGACGCTAATTTCCACACATTTTGGGGAATTTTTTCCCAAAATTTAGGAGTGAAACTTCCTCAAACATCCGTGTGGAATATTAACCTTCTTTAAAGCTACCAGTCCAGAACCGCAAGCCTAAAATGAAATCGATAGTGAAATCTGAACTGTAGCGTGCTGAACAGTTTACTACTAGTATACTTCTTCTCTTCACTGATTGGTAAAAAACTTTTTCTCTTTCCAATTTCTACTACCTGAAGGATTAGACTTTATTTACATATGGCAAACCTTTCAGATCAATTTAGAATCCTAGGAATTCGAAATTTTCTAAAAAAATACTACAAAAAAATGAGATTACGTCTTTTTGTAGATTTTGATCGTTGCTTTTATAAAAAGTTGATTTTCATACAAAATGAATAACTTAATAATTTTTTATTAAAAATGTTTCAGATGACTTTCACATTAATAAATCTTTTCTCCAAAAAACTGTGTAAAATTATTTAAAATATTGTGCTAGTTTATCCAATATTTTAGGGCAAAATATCTTTCTGACCATACAGAAACACTCAAGCATTTTTAGAAAATTTATCTAATCTACGCGGCAAATTAAACATTAGTTTTGGAATGATTCCATAAATTTAATGGGATTCACTAAATTTCTCAAATTATAGGGAATATTCCAAAACTTTCGTATAAATTACCCTAAGTTTCATTTAAGAAGACCTCGCCGAAAACTCAAACATAAAAATAACCCGACCAGAGTCACTCTAGCTCCCGACAAGAGCCTGAAGATTACCAGCACGGAAATTAGTGAACAAAAAAGCCCGACCGGCCCTTGACTAACCACCGATCAGGCCCCGACTGAAATTTTGACAACAGAAAGCCCAACTAGTCCCCGACTGGGCACTTTGTCAAAATTAATAACCCGACTAGCCCCCGATTAGTGCCCGACTTGTAATAGGGCCAAATGGGGTTATTTCCACACGGCCGCGGATTTGAAAGAAGTGACAATAAAATAGTATGTCCCATTCAGACGAATAGAGTATTTGAAAGAAGTGATAATAAAATAGTATGTCACATTCAGACGAATAGAGGATTTGTCCTTCATTTTTATAGCTTGCAAGTCTTTGAAAGTGTACAATTTCAAGTATTCACTATACACAGGTTTAACATCTAAGTCTTAGAATTGGAGTTTATTCAATTATTCAAAGTTTTCAATTAATAATTGTTTGTTAATAATTACGTGTATCTTGGAAGTTTATTTACTGTTGCCGGAACGATAGGTGGAAAGACGAGTAAGCGTATAAACGAGGGTATAAAGGTGATCGGGAGTATACTGCCGTACAAAAGAAAAAGATACATAAGTCCAATCTGACTTTTTATTATTATTATCACACCATTAAGCCATTTCCCTTTCGGAGTAGGCGTGACTCACTCGGTAGGGGAAAGGAGTAGTGTGTGGAAGGGATAGAGATTTTTCAGATTGATCTAGAATTCTCGTGCTATTTAAGTAAATAACACGTTCGTTCCGCAACACTGCTCCGACCCAGGTTGCTGATCATTCTCTCTAGCAATCACCCCAAGTGAAGATCCTCACAAAGTCTTTATGTAAGGTTCCTCACTTGGGTCCATTAGTTGTCAAGGTCTTCGTTTCAGGCGTCATTCACTCTAGTGACATTCTTTATGAACTATTTGCCGCCATACTTTCCTGTCCTGACATACTTCTCTAGCTTCTTTTATGTCCATGCATTTTTTCATGCAGGCTCATGTAGGGTCTCATTCACACATTCTAACCATTCTTTCCGCGGTCTACCTCTCGGCTTGAACTGAGAAAATGGAGAAAAACTTCTTGCCCAAAGAACTTCAATATCGAATAAAATTTTAGATAATTACGATAAATTATTTGGGTAAAAATAATGTATTTTTTCATATTTTGCAATAAAAAGTTGATTTTTAACATAATTTCTATTAGAAAATGGACTTGCGATATTTTATGAGTCGCGGAAAGTCAAAAATACAAGGCAAAAAGAACACAAAGTGACTTTCGAACGACTTATTTCCCGTGGATTTCCGATCTGAGTCCGAGCTAATTTACAAGCCTAAAAGATACGTAAGGGCAAGCGATTCTTTTCGTTTGTCAATTCGCGTCGCACTCGGTCACTGTTACAACGTAAAAAAGACACAAAGTTCTGTAGGTTCATTTTCATGCGTATGCTGATGACGTATATTGCCTTCCTTGTACAACTTTTAGGATACGCAAAGTACTTTGTGTATATTTTTCTGTTGTATTTTTGAACTTTTTCGACTCTTCTGATTTATAAACAATCGTTTTTTGCAATAAATATTAATAAGTTATAGATTTTATTAACGTAATTAGATGCAGCTTTCTCTTGCGAATTCAACGATACCAAAAACTTATTTTTCATAAAAATGTCACTTATATATCTTTTTAGTTTGGACGGCAGTATAAGAGCCCATACCAGAAGTAAACATATTGCAAATAAAGGTAAAATTGCAGTATATAATTCTGTACTTTCACCCACTGTTCTGTACAAATTGGTAGCAAGTCCTGGACATACCAAGAAAAAGATAGGAGTATTGATAACGTGGTTGGCATGACTGAACATGTTTGAAGAAAATCTCGAATTTTCTCGAAATCGTGTCGAACGCATCACTAGATTATATGCTGTAAAACGCTTCGTGACACAATCAGTAGTGAGAGGATTCTTAGAAAACATTATGTAAAGGCAACGCTGTTCGACAAGAGTGAAGGCGATTTGTTGAGATGGGTTTGTCATGTTAAAACAATTAATTGAGAATAATTAGAAAAACAAGTGTATTTAGGTTAATTGAATGGCAGCGTAACCAAAGGCAACCGGGAAAAGAATAATGATAATGTTAAATAAAGAGCAACAGGTACACAAGATCTTACAGAAAAGCATATATGGATATAGAGAAAACAAAATTTATATGATAAAATAGAGATGTATGGAGAGAAATTGTTAAGCACCATCTGACGAAGAGTATATTAGCAGACTGGCAGATGCCTTTAACGAATAATCTTGGATACGAGAGGGCCCTCGTGGAAACATTTTCTTCCTGAAAATAGTTGGAGTAAAGCCAGTGGATCTTACTTTGGTATTATCAGTCATTTTGGGTGCTTTTAAGTGAACTGTGACATATGATGACTTTGTAAAGCTCTTCACCTGGGATGATTGCTAGAGAGATATATCAGATACCCGCTCTGGAGGGATGTTGCGGAACGAACGTGCAAAGTAATACAAGTTCATGAATTTTAAATGTAGCTGAGTTTCGTTTTTGAATTGAATTGAGTAAGTCAATTAATTTCAACCAGAAATGGAATTACATACAGTGTCTTCCATCTATTTTTAAAAATATTTTTGAAATGCTTCAACTCATAATTTTCTTTTCATTAAAAAAGTCGTTAAGATAAATTGTTCTACATTTCGAGATTTATGAATAACCTCACATAGAATTTTTAAATCTTAAAAAAATTGTCTCAACAATGTTGAAAGTAGTATATTGCACAACAATTTGGGGAGCGGGAGATTTTCCAAGAGCATGCAGTTGACGGTGCAAGACTGCATAAATTGGACTTTAGAATACAGTGAAACCCTTATATAGAGCCGATCTCTGGGCTGACGGTGGGTTGGAACTAACTCACTATAGCCCGCTCTGCTCTTATTTGTTAATGCCTTACTGCTCGCTTGAGTGACATCCGCCGATCCCGCGCACCCCGCGCAGACTCTTTACACCGACATGCGGCACGGCGTCAATTCTCGGAAGGGCTGTAGAAGGGAGGGCTATTAAAGAGTTTCACTGTACTTGCGTGCTACGATGCAGAAAGGAGAGTAGACCTTGCGGCATTCCGATTGGTTTTCTTTCGGAAACTGAAAGCAGGAAAGACCAAGTCAGGATTTTTTCGCGGAAGGGGGGGGGGGGGCTTCGGACTTATGTATTTGCAGAGAGTGGGAGAAATGAAATGAAATATTAAAAATACTTAGTTTTGGGACGTTTTTGGTTTTGTCTTGAGTTCGTCTCCAGGACATCGATTTCTGGCTGCGTCTCAAAACTGAGTCGAGACATAAGCCTTCATCTTACTTTTATGGCCACGACAGGTAAAACGGCGTTTACTTTTCTCAAGTCAAGCCTTGTCTTGGCTAAGTCAACGTTTGCTTGTCTCAAGTAAAACTGTCTTAATACGAATCTTTTTCGGCTGATAAATGAGAATAAAAATTGATGAATGAAAAATTTGTAAATATTAAATTAGTTATTTTTCATTAAAAAAGACAGAATCTGTGGGTCTGAACGAGTATAAGCCTCAAAAATTTTCTTCAATAAAATAAAAATTGCAACTTTCTAGGAGGATCTCCGAAACTGTTAGAGATACGTAAAAACAAACAAAATTTTTGGTATCATTATCAAACAAGTATAATACAAATGAAAATCCGTGAATAAGTTGATTGAATATATATATTGTATAAAAATTATACAAGGCTGTTTAATCATTAACAAAGGTTAGCTTTGATGACAATCAGAATGACCCTTTATTCGGATAGGCATACACTCGAAGTTATAAGCCGCTCGTGTTGGAGTTCTGCACATTTGACTCAAGGAATAAATTTATGTCTTCTAGACATAGAAACTTTTCCCAAAGACATGAATAGAAGTCGGGCTCCGTCTGAAAACTGAGACATGCTCAAGTCGACATTTTCGACTTCAGCATGTCTTGATTGAGGGCAATTGAAGTCGAACTCAAGTCGAAGAATTTTTACTCGGGTAGCGCTACATTTTCCCTCGACACAAATAAGTCTTCCGTCAATGATGATATACCCCCATTTAACAAGCGACCGTGTGCGCCTCATCATTGACGAGAGACTACTCTGTGTTGGGGGAGGGGGGCACTATAAGCGGACGTGTACTGGTATCTTGTACTGATATCCAATAAAACCTTGTGAAAAGCAAATGCATACACTCAGAGAAATGATTGGATAGGCTGACCCGTAAGTTGGTTGCTATGGCCAACTTTGTTGGACGCTGGGACGCCATCCACTTAGTTGGTTGACGCACCCACTTTTAATGGACACGGTAGAGTTGGTTGTGCCAGACAACTGAGTTGGTGCGGCGAAGCGGCGCACAGTGGTCTGGAATTAATTTTTTTCACAGAGCAAAAATATATAAAGAAATATAGTGACAAAATTGACCATTTTAGCTTTGTCAATTTTTATCTCAAGAAAAAATACAGAATTATTGCACATGTATTCATAGAACATAATTAATTTCAACAATATTCAACTTAATTGTTATAAACAATTTTTATAAACAAATTCTCATTAGTGTTTTTTATCATAGAAAAAATTGTTTATTTCACGCTAGTTGCTAATATTTTTCATAAGAGTCATAGTTTGTACCAAAAAAATTAGCATGAGTGAACAACTATTGTTTTTATAAGCATTTCTATAAACAAATTCTTTATAAACTAGTTTTTCTCATAGTAGAAAAAAATGTTGTTTTTTTCAATAATTATTAGAGTGACATTTATTGCGTTGACTAACAAACGATATTAAATATAGAATAATTTATATGATTTTTATAAACAATTTTTTTAACAAAACTGTGATTTATTTTTTTACATGCAGAAAGGACGGTTTTCCGCTGAAATTATCCGAAAACAAACTAACAGTGATTCCAAAATTGGATATGGGACATTATATAATAATTTGCGTAATTGTTCACAACAATTTTAAAACAATGCGTGACAATCTGCGGTTGGTCATAGGAAAAAGTTATTTTTTCTTCAATCATTTTTGTGATAACTTTATTTGTGTTATTGAATCAATGACATAATTGACACTTATAATAATAATAAGATTATTATAAAAATCTTAGAATAAATAAATTACGATTATGTATAAAAAATGGTTACATGATTTCTCTTGCGAGAGCGCGTGCGCGAGATGCCCACTTAGCGGTGAACCTGGAACTGTACTTTTTAGTTGAGAGTCACTTGTTCTTCATTTGTTTTTCATGAAGTTACGTACAAAATAAATGAAAGATAAGTGACTTCTGAATACGCAAGTTAAGCGTAATTGCACATTATTTTCACTTGTTCCTCGTTTATTTTTCAGGAAGTTGCATAAAACAAATGAAAGATAGGTGACTCCTAAAAACGCAAGTACATCGTTATTGCTATGGACAGTTTGCTACATAAATTGTTATTAACAATTACGCAAATTATTATTTAATGTCCGATATCCAATTTTGGAATCACTGTTAGTTTATTGTTGGATAATTTTTGTGGAAAACCGTCCTTTTTGCATGTAAAAAAAATAAATCATAGTTTTGTTAAAAAAATTGTTTATAAGAATTATATAAATTATTCTTTATTTAATTTCGTTGGTTAGTCACCACAATAAATGTCACTCTAATAATTATTGAAGAAAAAAACATTTTTTTCTACGAGGAAATGGCCGATTAGGACACTTGATATCTAAATTGTTTTAAACAATCTATATTGTTTATGTTTGATAAAGCTTAAAGTATATTAATGGCTTTAAAGACAATTGTGAATCACTTTTTTCAAAAAAAATCAATCCAGATATGAGAAAAACTTGTTTATAAAGAATTTTTTTATAGACATTGTTTAGAATAATTAAGTTGAATATTATTAAAATTTATTATGTTCTATGAATGCATGTGCAATAATTCCGGTTGATAGTGAGTTTCTATCTGTATCTTTTCTTGAGATAAAAATTCACAAAGATAAAATGGTCAATTTTGTCACTATATTTGTTTATATAATGTTGCTCTGTGAAAAAAATTTAAAAAAAGCAAACCACAATTCTTATAAAAATTAATCGCTGAGCATTTCTAAAAAAAAACTTTTTAAATCGGTTAAGAAATACGACATGTGGGCGATTATGAACAGTAAATTTCTATTCCAGATCACTGTGCGGCGGGATGACTGCCTCATCCAACTACGAGTACCTTCGTTATAATAACTGCTTAAATTGTTCCCGTGCCACTGTATTGTATTACTCACCTATGTCAGATGGAACCTTTTTATATTTTAATTTTGGATAAATTTGTAATGAAAATGTAATAATTTTTTAGCTGTATTTTCTACAAATTAATATGCTATTTTACTATTAAGAAAATAAAATAGGAAATTCACCTGTATGTAACCCAAGAAAACATAAACTTAATGTTACATCAATGTACACACGCAAAACACAGGTCTTTATATAAAAATTAAAACCATCAATACCTCCGTCGCTGATAACATCAAAAAGCACAATTTCCACTTCAAAAACTTCACTCGCGTATTCCGAATCTAAGACGAAACGCAATAACTGATTGTATTAGGCATCAAAGTCATGCGCCTGTCAACCCAGAGGACCCAAAGATACCCTGGCGCATGCGCAATGGACCAGGAAGACAAATCTGGAACCACCGGCCAATTAGTTTGCCGTGCTAACTTTTCGGTAGTTGGAGGGCCTAATGCATTGCTGCAGCGGCCAATTAACACGCAACAATTATAACAGACGTTATAACAGACGTTCTAACCACCTATTCCTTACCCAACAAAAAATGGGTGTGCCAACCAACCACTTCTCTGAGTGTAGAGGGTTGAAGGGCCTGGGAAAGTCATGGCCTGGAAGCCACCACGCTTTATTCCTAAAACCTAGCTATTGAGAATATCACATTTCCTTTACAAGGGAGGCAGAAAATCCCTTGAAATTAACTACATTCACCACGCTTAACGGAAGTCGAATATAAAATTTTCTGAACAAAAGTTGTGAAAAAGAAGTAAAACAATCGCTACGGAATAACTTTCCAAAGACGGTTTTAGATCTTAGCTTAATCTTCAAGGTACGGAAAAGTGGAAAAGTCGTCATCTCGAGATTGCAAAAAATTGAAGAATGAAGAAACTGGCCCGTATTTCAATACTGAAAAGTAATTCTTTTGCTGATTTTTCGTTAAATTTCAATAATTACGAATGAATTTCAACTGAGAACGAAAGAGTATTGAAACCTCTTCATTGTTTTCTTAACAATTTGCACTAAGTTCACCTTCAGTGGCATTTTGAAATAAAGAAGTTTGAATAGCGCAAACTGAATATTAATGTCGCCACATTATCAGAAGAGAACTCACTAGGTTAGAAAATATATTTACAAAGGCCTATCGCACGCTGAGTTTTCCACGGCTTTTCACAGTTTCCAGTAATGTCCAATTCATAATAAAGGTCTAGGTGAAAAATTTAACAGGTTTGTAGTACCTAAAGCTACACCAACAGACGCCCGCCCGTGGGAAATCAACCGGGAGTAAGTCAATCTCTCAGAATTGTGCGAGAAGCTAGACCGTATATTCCATTAGCTGATTTCTATGGCTCTACGTGTTTTCATTCTCATCTAGTAGTGATTTTCCGGAGGATGTATAAATTGGGAAGTAAGTGCCAAAATTGCGTCAAGAGTCTAATTTCACAGAATTAAAATTAATTAAAATAAAATACCTTCCGTATTAATAAAAATATGAATCGTCGTCTTCCAAACATGTAATCTTTCGACATAATTGAAAACAAAATGATAAAAACTCTGTTATGAAGTAATTGAAAATTAAGGATGTAAGCGCTTGCTATTCTTCAATTTATCGAATAATTCAAGCCAAGCAAAAAAGTAGCATTTTAACACCCGAAAAAAGTAAGAAAAATCTAATCCTTTGAAGGTAAGGCATACATTTTTTGTAGGCATAGTTAATGGAGGTGTGAAAATCATCTAAAAATTGAAAATTCACCATTTTCATAGGCTTTGACCACTCCGAATATTCTTTCATTCTCATCATTTACGACGAAATGTATTAAATTCATGTGAATTTGGATCTATACTATAGTTTGTCTGTCTGCCAGTCTGAAGGCTGGCGACACGATAACTTTCGAAGGAATGCCTTAATTAAAATTTCCTTTGGCATATTTTTTGTAACTTAAAGAGACAGGTCAAGTTCGTTAGCTTTTATCGTTAATTAGATTCGTTAGTTCCAAAGTCAATATTGACATATTTATATTCTCATAATAATAAAAACTAAACTTTGCACCCTATTTTGCAATATCTGGATATACAGATATATATCTGACCTAATCGATTTCCTTAATTTTGGGTGATTTCAGAAAGGGGTACTAAATGTTGCAGAATTCCAGTACGATACATTGCGATTGACTTATGGGGCATTATTTTTTAAGTGTACCCACCCTGAAAAAATACTTTTTCTGATCAAACTCAAACTTTAGCAAAGTGTAGTTCTACTAGGTAGTACTTTACATTACATTTTTTGATTAGTTAAAAATTGACCGAGGTGGAGGAGAGGGAATTTTCGGATTTTTCGCTGGTAGTACCTGTTTCGAATGTAATAAGCTGCTTTCATATGGATTAGACAATATTTTCTCCTGTATGTTTTTCATAGATTTTCTTATGATCTATCGAATGGTAATAACCATTTTTTCAAAAATTAAAAATTTAACAACTTTTTTCGAAATCAAAAATGTTTTAGATTTTTTTTAATTTCGACCAATTTTTCTTTCTCAAAATTAAAATCAAGATTTTCTCTTCCCCAAGTGAAAATGCTTTGACTTGAGATCGACTTGGTTGTGTCTTGAGTTCGTCTCCAAGACATCGATGTCAGGCTGCGTCTCAAAACTGAGTCGACACATAGACCTTCGTCTTACTTTTATGGCCACGACAGGTAAAACGGCGCGTACTTGTCCTAATTCGAACCTTGTTTTGGCTAAGACGAAGTTTACTTGACTCAAGACGAGCCTTGTCTTCGCTGAAATTATTGAACCTTTTTCGGCAAATAAATAAGATTAAAATTGATGAATGAAGAATTTGTAATTATTAAATTAGTTATTTTTAATTTAAAAATTCAGATTTAGTAGATCTAAACGAGTATAACCCTTTCAAGTTCTCTTCAAAAAAATGAAACTTGTAACTTCCTAGAAGGATCTCCTAAGCCGTTCGAAATTCGTAAAAACAAACAAAATTTTCGGTATCATCGTCAAGCAAGTCTAATACAAATAACAATCCGTAAATAAGTTGATTTAATAGTAATATATATATATATATATATATATATATATATTGTATAACAATATGCAAGATTGTTTAACCATTAACAAAGATTAGCTTTTATGACTGTTAGAATTACCCGTTTTGTTAGGGCAGGTACGCTGGAAGTTAAAAACCGCACGTGTTGGAGTCATCAAAATTCGACTCAATAGATTAATTCATGTCTTCAAGACATAAAAACTTGGCTTCAAGACATAAATTGAAGTCTGGGTCTATCTCAAAACTGAGACATGCTCCAGTGGAACTTTTCGACTTCAGCATGTCTTGATGGGGGCAATTCAAGTCGAACTCAAGTCGAAGCGTTTTTATTCGGGTCGAAACCTTGAATCACAAAATTTCATTTTTTTTATTGTTTTCGAGAATTTAAATAAAGATTGATGCAATGCACCGACGGATATCATAATCGCCGGAACGCTCGCTCAGCGGTACTTGTTTAAACCAATTTATCTTGTTATTATAAATATTTGTTATTCATAGAACAGCCTTCTGCATTTCACATTGCGTCAACTGTCATTATAGTATTTAAATGCTTGCATTAAAGACACCGTAGTTATGTAATACAAAGGAAGTAAATTAAAGTGTATGTTTTAAACATAATCTATTGTAAATGGAAAAAGCGTTATTATGTGTATTTATCTATTGTCTTAAGTGTATTGAAAAGCTATGTTAAAGCTTATTTGCTTCCTCCTTTCTCTCTTCTAATTGCCAACTTCTTAACGTTTCATTTTTTGACAGATGTTTTTTTTTTCGTCGTACTTGATTTTGTTTCTTTGACTGAACGCTTCTTTGCATTTTTTGTTGCATTTGATTCTTTCGAAGATGCCTTCTCTTCTTTTTCATTTTGAAAAAATTACACTCTTTTGCAGCTGAACCATTCTTTAGCTGAAATTACCGATCGTGGTAAGGAGTAAACGCATGATATTGCAAGGTGCCTTGTATTGTTTTTGCACTATTAAATCTTGGTTTTAGCATTTCTAAAGTTGCAGCATGCATTCCTTTGCTACTGAAAACAGCCAGCGTTTCTTTACAACTGACATTGCAGCAGTCTTTACAGGTCGTTCAAAGAAAGAAAATCAAGATCAACGAAAAATATCAAAAAGTATATATGACAAAAATGGGAAAGTATAGAAGTTGGCAATTAAAAAAAAAAGAAAGGAGCAAAGAAATAAGCAAACGGATATCTTGCAAATACATTTAAGGTAATAGATAAATACACATAATAACAATTTTTCCACTTATAATAGATTATGTTTGGACAATACTTAAATTTACTTCCTTAGTATCTCATGCCTGCAGTGACTGTGATGCAGTCATTAAAATACTTTAATGATAGTCTCAACCCTTTTTTTGTTAATTTACTAAATAAAAATAATACACTTTAAGTATATAACATTCGAATCAAAATTTAATGTTATATGACAATTGAAAGCTATTCATATGTTATCTAAAAGGGGTCCAGTGGTCTAAACCTGTTATCGGCAGTATTCTACCACTGGTTTTCTATTGTTTTTCCCGGGATTGAATTTTTCTGCGTTGTTCTTTTAATTGCGTGCAAGTTTTATATGTCAGAATGTTTGAAATTGAAAGACGAACATCGATGTGGTTCAAAAATTTTAAATAGTTTATTGCAAAAATTTGCTAAGCGTTATTAATCGAGACGCGTCGCTCGCCGTTGTCTTTACAGCGATCTGTAGAGTGTAGAGTGTAGACTGTAGACGACAACATCAATGATGACGTGAAACTATCCTGAAAAAATTTTGAAACACATATACACTTAACTGCACACACAGTGACATGTTTCTCGCTGGTCCCTTATAGGAAAATTAGAGCCGATTAGGAAAAATGGAAAATTTAGTTAAATGTTCATTAGCGAATTTTAACAGGCAGCGTTAGATTTTCTGGACTATGACCAGAACATTAGAAAAAGATAGAAAGAAATCGGTTGATAATTTAAAAAGTTATTTTACTTTTGTTACGATGCAAAGTGGTCCAGTAATGTATTTTCTTGGACTAATTTAGTGAAAATATTAACCGATTTTTATGAACTTTTTTCCATATTTCTAAAAATATATCACGAAGTTGATTCAGCTCATTTAAATTTAATTGTATCATACCTTCATAACTTCAGTTATTGTAACAGGTTTCAATCTCAGCACAATGAAAGGAATTCATGCTAGGGCAAAAAATATAGTCCCTTGCGCACAGCGGGGACCCTGCCTTGGAGCCTACCGAGCTACCCGGCCCGGGGTGTCATCCCCCTACCACCGGGTAGCCAACCTACCCAGGGTATCAGTTTGGGTATCGCTGCTCTAGGTCTAGAATTCTAGATACTAAAAAGCGATTTTCGAAAATCCGTTTTAAAAAAGCTAAGAGTAATTTTACCGTTTCGCTTGCGGGATGTTAACTGCATATCAAAATGTTCCAGAAAATACAAAAAAATCAATTTCGAAAAAAATGTAATTTTAAACCACGGACCCTTCAAATCTGCATAATTGAAACGCTACATTATTCCGAAGAAGTTGCGCCAAGTGAGCGTCTCAGTGGTGACGAGCACCGGCGATGCATTGCATTACATATAGATTGCATTATATTGCATTACATTGCATTACATGTGGGACAAAATTTTGGTGAATCCATACGAAAGCAGTTTATTACATTAAAAATAGGCAATATACAGTGTAGCGTAACATAACTTAAAGTATAGTATTTCGAAAATAGTAGAAAGTAGGCAAATAGTTCGAAAGCGGAAACACGGAAGGTTTCGAGTTGCAATAAAGTA
>NC_046657.1:136962439-136974675 GCF_010883055.1 Belonocnema kinseyi | reverse complement strand
GAATAAACAGTACGACACCCGACACGGTTGAGAATACTTCGTCTCCCGTCCCGATTTACTTTGAATATTTCTGTAAATTCTGATTTGTTTAATTGTTTGAATGAATGATTCATTGTTAGTGAATCACGCCTCGTTCACTTAAACTTTAAATAATACCTAATATCCTTCACTTCCCATATAAGAACACTACAACAGTAAAAAAAAGGATCAATTTTGTTGCAGAGCATTTTGCACCAACGATCATATGACTCTCTAGATCATAATTATCTGTCCATTCGATCAATTTGATCTTATTTTTTAGTTTACATGTCAGACTAAACAAAATGACTGCTGAGTCTTAGCGCCGGTGTCATAATGCATAATATTTCAAGAATATTGTGTAAGAATTTCAAGTCGATCAAAGCAAAATTAACGGAGTTAGGATTATTTAAATGTAAAAGAATTATCGAGTTTTATTGTGAATTTTTTAGTGTGCAAAACTTTAGAGCGTTTTATTCCTGAAAATTGTTATTTTTAAAGACCGCGTACGCCATAACTTAAAATCTACTCGACCAATCGTTTCGAAATTTGGCACAGTACTTCTTCACATAATTCAGCAGGTAACAATGGGATCTTCTCTTTTTTTTAATTATGATTAATTTTACAATAACAAATTAGCCGATTTTTTCAGCGAACTCGGTTTTTTAGCTTCCCTATGCTCCGAAAAATTGAAAAAAATCCTCCCATTGTTACCTCGATAAGCATCTCCTTTAACAAATGCATTTTCATTTTTTGTTTCACATGATTCTGTTGTGAGTTATAATATACACCACAAAATAACTCTTTTTGGAGGCTCCTCTGGAGATTTACTTTCACGCGCTTAATTTTCATTATTATGCAATGAAAATTTAGGAAAATATTGTTTAGATGTTTCATTATTATATGTGAACTTACTGAGTAAACTCACACTATCTGTATCGTCAAAAGAAAATCTTAAAAACATACCTTTTTTCACCGAATTAACCTTAACCCCCCCCCCCTCTTAACAGGTAATATGTTCTAACATCAGATTTTTTCTTAACTCTTTAAGTGCAATTCACTGTTAAAAACTGCAAAAAGCTAGCGCATGAGCTAAATTTGTATAAGGACGTCAGCACTCTTGGTTTTATTTACTCCGGCCGATCAAAATGCTCTTGAATTTGGTATCATTTTTGGTTCATATCGAAATGATATTGGTTTCCGTATCATTTTGAACACATTTTTGTACTGCATAGCAGCAAAAATTCCAAAAATTCCCCCTCCCTACCTCGATTACGTTTTATCCAAACGAAAACATTTTTTCCCTGAAGAGTACTACCTAGTAGGACTATAATTTTTCCAAGTTTGAGTTCGATCAGAGAAAGTCTTGGTAGTTATTATGGTGATAATGTCTAATTGCCATTAGTGAGAAATTATTACAGAAATTATCACAGAGAAGAGCAAGGGAATATATGTTCGTAAAAGAGGGAGTGGAGAAAGTGGTTGATAGTTAGAGGTATCTCTTATTTATTTATTGCTGGTGGATTGGCGTTCTTTGTCGAAGAAAGTGCCGAGCCCATTCATCCTGTGAAGGAGATTCTTCTGGCTGTTGGAGGAGGGGGGTGACAAATACACCCTCGAGCCGTCCTTATTCTTTGTCATCCTCATACAAATCTCATGTGCGCTTATGACAGGTTTATTTGAGGGGGGAGGATACCTAAAATACAATACCAGTAAGTGAGGAGGTGGAAGTGGGTGGTGAGTGTAGTGAGCTGGAAGTTGCAGTATGCGATGAGGTGGCAAGTAGGTGGTTGATAAGCGCTGGAGTTCCAGTACGTGTGGAGGTGGAAAGTAGGTAGTTGATGCGCGCCGGGAGTTCAAGTAAACAGTACAGAAATAATTTCAGGACATTTCCAAAATTCTCGGTTCAGTGGATACTGAATAGCCTTATGGTAGAAATTTATATCAATATGGGGACTATCAGTTGAATAGTTCACATATTATACAATAAATATATCAGCCCATGACATTATTTACACAGTAAAAACTTGGGGGTATATTTCGTTGCAGGTTAAATTATAACGGTGTTCATTGTACCTCGGTAGGGATTCAGATATCTCTCGAGCTTGGGGTACGACATACCGAGTATGAAGGGTACAAAATACTGACTAGGTGGGGTACGAAAAGTCAGATGTTAGGGTGGCGTCCCGTGATTGCAGAATTCCTTTGCATTTTGCTTCAATTCAATAGATAGTTCCGCCAAAAATATTCTCTTAGTTATTCAAAGAAACAGTGTGATTAGCTGGAATGTCGAGTGATGTGATACATTACGCAATACGCAACGCAATTCTGCAAACATGGGACGCATCCCTTACTGTTTTGAAGTTATGACAGCTGATGTCAAGCATGCCATGGTCTGAGAAAAGTTTAAGGTATGCGGATTCCACTTTGTGAAACTAGGTTTTGAGGCATGAGCATGATTGAAATCACCAGGGGTGGTATTTCTATGCCCACTAATCTGAGGGGCTATTCACTCTGAATTCGAACGTTTCGAACGTAAGAATTTTGCGTGAAGTCTTAAGGAAATCAGGTAATGCTATGAAAATCATGAAGTCGTAACGTTGAAGTCGTTGCAGATATGACTAAGTCAGTAAAACTAAGTTAGAAGTCGTGAAGATAAGATAAGAGTTATCATACAATGTAGTGAGTCAGCAAATACGAACGTAGCGTCGTGCAAAATCAGTAACGAGTCAGTCTCCAAAGCATATTTTGTCCCAGGCGCGGTTATCTTCAGACTATAATTATCGGGCGCGTATTATGATATAAGAGAAAAGCATGCGTTATGAAAAAAATCATGAAAGTCTAAAAGAAGAGCTAGTTAAAATGGCTTTGATCAATAGATGGAGTAATAGGGAAACTAAATGCAGTAACTATACAGATAACACAATTCTGTACAACTAAAAAAATATTAATAATTAAAATAGACCATATGGATATTTGTTCTTGAAACAATTTTATGTTAGACTCCCCTTTTGTGGGCTATCTATCATCAGTATTTTTTGCAAGAAAAAACCAAGTGTCAAGAAAATATGGAATCTTACAATATAAACAATATTTAATGACTTTTTATTGATGCTTATTAATGATTATTTTTTAATAAAGAAATTATTAAATAACCCACAAATTTCTCTAATAATGTATGTGTTGATTACCTCGCTTATTTTCGTTGGGGAATGTATATTTTATTGTAGGAAAAGGCGATGTTGAAAATACTATTTAAAAATAATGCATCTTTAGATTATGTATTGTAGGTCTTCCGTTTTTTCTCGTCTAAACGGTACTTTTTTGTTAGAAAAATCTTGGATGGCCAAGATAATTTACAATTTAGGCAATGGTAGGTTATTTCTTTCTTTGTCGATTTAAATAAATATGTTTTGGCCACTAAAAGGCTAAATTAGAAAATGGGATAAGTTAGTAATAAAATTGACAAATAATACAGTTTTAGGTAATACCTTCTAGGTTGTCCGTTATGTCCTGGGTAGAAATAGCCTCTTTATGCCTAAAATAAATATTGGCTCTTACGAGGCCGCAGCGAGATTTTCTAGTTGGAAGAATCTTGGTTTTCCCGCTGCTGGCCCTCGAAAGGTTATTGTCGTGTGCTACTTGACTTAAATTATTTAAATACTCACTTTTTAGCACTATATTTTTTAATGAACTAGATGAAAATCTTTATTCATAAAGGTATATTTAAAATATAATTTCTATCAATTAATTATTTTCTCGAGGGGTAAAAAAGAAAGAATTAAAAAAATTACCGAGATACAAACTTTGAATGATTTAATTTTTTTCTGAAAAAATTTTAAACATTTGGTGCCTTAAAAATTCGAAAAGAATTTTTCTTAAAGATCGATTTAATTTGAAATCATGTCAGTACGTTTAAAAATCATATATAACAAATCCGCGTTCGACTTATAAGCCTGCGGTGCGTGCGTTCGATTCTCGGCGCTTGCGGATATTTTAATAAACTGCGTTTGTCTTTAGTTATCAGTAATAAGTCTCCTCTAATAAAATTTAACAATAAGTTAAGTTTTAGAATAACGTTCGGAGTATAGTTAATAAACAAATGCCAATAAAAATACGATAAAACGGAGAAGTATTTGTCAGAGGCTACAGAAAGGTGTAAAATCTTTAGATTAATCTTTTTCATAGAAAATTTATTTTACAATATTGGATTAATCTTTTCCTTCTTTGCATCAAAAATTTCTGGTAATGGATTATGGCAATGTGCTGGTTAAACTTTAATACTACTGCAACCATAGCATCACACTTCATAATTTAGAGCATGGTGAATTTTTTAATAATTGAATAATATTTTATTTGAATCAACAAAATAAGAAACAATAGCATATGCTTTTGAATAATAGTTTGTGATGGACTAACTAGTTACTATTATGACCCTATTAATAGGCCCTCATTGGGTTGTCTACTGATGACCTCGCTAGCTGAGCGTGACGTTTTCGCTTGCGCCCTCGATAGATTACCACTTTAGGGCCTCGATAGAAAATAGGAAATCTAGACAGGGCCACTTAAGAACCAAGTTATAATTTCTACCTGGGGTATAACTCATTTTCGATGGGAAATAAATATTTTATGTGTTTCTGACTCTGTGTGTGCTGAAACGTAAAGATCCGTTAAAAATCAGACAGGAAAAATTTGGACGATTATATTGCACTATTATATTTGAGAATCTAAAAATGTACAGTTTTAATGCTGTACATTACTTCCTAGATATATGAATATATGTAAAACAAGACTGTTGTATTGAATTATTATGGCTCTGCATAAATTTATTTAAAAATCGTACTCAGTGGGTACGAAATAGCCGAAAATCCATAAAATTTCATTTTTCACTGTGAATAGAGATAAAATTTAACCTGCTGATTTTTAACGCTGTTTATTCTTTTTATATTATTATTATTATCATCATTATTATAAAGAGGGAGGAATGGCGGGAAGGGGTTAGAGCATTCTTAGATTGATCTAGAATTATCGTGTTATTCATTTAAATAACACACCCGTTCTGCAACACTGCTCTGACCCAGTTTGCTGATTAATATCTATAGCAATCACCCGAAGTAAAGAGCCTGACAATGTCAAAATTACAAATTGAGTAAAAAAAAGCAAAAAATCCATTAAATGTTATTCCTTAAACTAAAAGTAGCGTTACCAGAAGGGTAACGGCTTCAGAGAAGGATAACAGGTTTTTACTCGGGGGGGGGGGGGGTATCGAAACTACATATCTATACCTAAATCTATCGCCTAAGATTCGGGAGTCTTATCCCTTGCGCTAAATCGACAAGTTGAAACTCGATGAAAAAGCCATACTCATAACCTACATCTAAGGAAAGCTAAAACACCAAATTTCAAACTTTCTTTTTATAATTAAATATTTATTATTATACGACATTGTTTCAATGTACAATATACATACTGTTAACATGAATATCAATAAAATCATTTTTTAATAAATGAATCTAATCGACTGAAATTTTTCTTCGTATCATTTTTTGTTTTTTTCCCATTGTAGACTACTTTACAACTTTTTACAGTGACAGAAGATTTAATTTTTGATGAGCATTTAAACGTAAACTTAAGATGTTATTTTTTCTAATCATTTACAATTTTTCATAAATATGTGACTTAGATTTTTTAAAAAGCACTGGCCAGCTGTACTTGACATAAATTCTTTAACTAAACTGAAAAATATCTACCTGGCTCAGAAGAAAATATTCATTAGGGCCCTAAATCAAGTTTTCGAGAGTAACGAATTTAAATACACATAAAAACATTATTTTTGCATACTGAAACCTTCAAAAGCCTCCAAATTATATTTTAGCCAAAATAAGATTTTAGGAGTTCTCTCGTTGGGGCTTCATTAGACACAGATAGATTTGACATACCTATAAAAAGCATGGAATTCTCCACTAGAGCCTGACAGGGCACCCATAATTTTTTTCTAGGCTAGATATTCCAATAGGGGCCCAGCCAGTTTTTTCTGAACTAAATATTCTGTTAAGGGCCCCATGAGAAGACAACTTCAATTAGGGAAATATGGGGAAATCTCTGCAGGGGCTGTGCAGCGATTCCAAATATAATGTGTGGGTGATGCTCTGTATTAGGACAACTTTTCAGAAAAGCAACTTTCTTGGAAAAAATATTGTAAAATATTTGTTTTATATGACGCCTATTCATTAGTGCTAGAATCAGCCACTATTACAAATTTTAAGCTTACAAATTTTTCAACAATTTTTTAGAACAATGTTTTGACAAGTTTATCTGTTTTCTTTTAGTATTTGGTCCTTCCTATTTTGGGTCGATGCATGCCAGTGTGATAAGCCGGATGAATTAACTTCCTAGTACTCAAAGATTCAAGAAAGGATTTCATAATTATTTCTTTCGGAAGTATCTTATCAATTCTTGAAATTTCAGAAAGGGAAATGATTTGAGTATGAACGCATTTGACCTTTTCTTGAAGAACCTGGACTGAAGCATCGAGATTAGGTACATCTACTACATAAGCAAAATATCTGTCTGCAGTTCTTTTAATTACTGCCCCTACGCCATCTGCAGAACTTTAGCCATGGCCAGCTTCTGAGAAGTTTCATGTGATTTTGTCTATTTGTTAAAATAGTTTGGGCACATACATAGAGAGGAGGTGGAATGCTGTTTTAGTCTTGTACTGGGTCGTAGGTCCGTCGCTGAATATATGAAGATGATTCACAGCAGGAAATGAAGCTATGGAAACTGAAGTCGCGTCTAAGCGATGTTGACGATGTGCAGAATGCATGTCGAAAGTCATCATATACACTACCCCCGTTTGCAAAGTAATTGTTCACGGGAGGCAACAAAATGAACAGCCTGAATATCTTTAGTGTATTTTCCTTCAAAGTTTTGAAAAAAATCAACGTGGGGTAACAAATCTTCAATAGTTATACTTTGTTTTAAATTACTAAATGCCTCATACTGATGCTGTGCTCGAGCGACTTGAGGCAGAAACTTTGGTAATGATGATTCAAACAGTTGCTTTACATCGGTTATGTCAAAAGATATCAATTTTTTCTTAGTTAACTGCACTGTAATCGTTTTCTTTGTTTTCCACTGATTCGTTAATTTTTTTCTGTGACTCACTGCTTTCAATAAATAACTTCATTATTTTCCTGTGGAAGATACGAGACTTTTCGAGTTTTGCACTGTCCACACATTCTCAAAAAACAAGACTCATTGAAACTGGTACATCATACTGAATTTAGTACTTGATTTAAGTTCGATTCCTTTATAACATTAGCATAATTCATAGTCTGAATGAGTAGTTTCTTATTTTCATTAAGCATACACAAGCATGCTTTTCTTGCAATCACTGTTGGAAACAGTACCCAAAAAGGACACAGTTAACAAAATGCAGTCGAACTTAACTTAGTACTACTAGTAACTAAAAATTTGCCATATAAAGCTTTTAAATACTCAACGAGAAACCTTTTTTGCATTTTAATTTTTCCTATCGTAATGCAATCTTTTTTACCTGGACGAAAGTACTAACATCATCGCGGACATAAAAGTTTCTTACTTCTGCCATCACTACATTTTTGAATTCAAAATTCACGTTAATTTTCTCGTAGTTACATTGTTTTCGAAACTTACGCAGTTCCAAACTCAAAAAAGATATCCAATTTTTCAACATCTTGTATCTCTTGAGAATGTTACCAGCAAATACTTTATACAATTTTGTATTAGTTTTCCGAGTGGTAGTACATATACTTTCTTTCAAGTGAGTTGGAATTACTTCACTGAAGATTAGTTTCTCTTTAAAAGTTTAGTATGGCCCTGGATAGATTTCCCTATTTCTAATAGGGCGCTAGTCAGGGAAAATGGAGAAGGCCCGACTATTTCTGTAACGCTGTTTTAGCCAGGTTTTAGCTAGAACTTCTGAGCTGGTCCTAACGAAAGTGCCATTTACTCGCCCGATGATTAGTAGGGCCCCGTCTAGACCCTGTCTCTTACCTGTTGAATATTTAATTGTTATGACAAAGAAGGTATTTAAAAAATGAATATTAATTGATTGCAAGTCTTTTGACTTTAAACATTAATGGTCCTATTTAGAGTCAATACATATATTAAATTTTTAAATATTATATTACAAATAAAATTTCTAACGCTATGAAGTATCGAGCACCTACATCTACACCTAAATCTATCGCCTAACATTCGGGAGTCTTAACCATTACGCTAAACCTAAGATTTGATAGTCAATGAAAAAGCCATAATCAAAAGCTACAGATAAAAAAATTTTGAACTTTCTTTTTCTAATTAAATATTTATTATTATATGACATTATATATAAGCAAAATATACGAACTATTAGCAGGAATATCAACAAAATAATTTTTAAATGAATATTTGTAATCGATTGATAATTTCTTTCTGTAATATTTCGTTTTTTCCCGTTGTAGGCTGCTTTAAAACTTTTTAGAATGACAGGAAATGTAATTTTTTTCTGCACATTCACAGCTTTTTATAAGAACGGAATTTTTTTTCAAAAAAAAAAAAAAAAAAAAAAGGATAAGATAGATTTGCCACACCCAAATACGAGGCACGAAAGCCTTTACTAGACCCTGATAGTGCACCCATCAGTTTTTTCTAGACTAGATATTCTGATAGGGGTCCCAACCAGTTTTTTCTATACAAGATATTTCGATAGAGGCCCCCACCAACTTTTTCTAGGCTAGATATGATGATAGGGACCCCATTGGTACCCAAATTCAAATCGGGGAAGATGGGGAAATATCTGTACGGGACTTTTTTTCAACCTACTTACATTTGCAATTTGTTCCCGTGCAATATCATCACAGATTACGGTCTCTTTATTCGCACTTACTTCCAAAGGAATCATTAAGCTAGTATTTTTCGAAGTAGAAATCTTTTTTTCGCGATATCTTTTTGCAGCTTCATATGCAGTTTATATGAATAAATAGTATTTTTATGACACACGCACGATTTCAGCCCTTTTCGAAGCCTATGAAGCGGGGCTAAAGCTCTACTTTTTACTCCCTAGGGAGTGAAAAGTACTTCTTACTCCCTAAAGTGTGGAAGGTGACGTCAGAGGTGAGTAATAAAAGTTATACATCTATGAGCTTGCAATTTCCGATACTCAGCCCACTCACCGTAACAAATCTAAGGAAATTTTGGTCGTAGATAATACAATGTTGCGGCAGTTCATGGAAAATTATCACATATAACTGGTCACATTACCATAAAAGACCGAAAATTTCAATAAATTTCTGAACATTTATAGACATTTCCAAATTGAATTTTGGGTAATTTACCCATAAAATACTTGTAATCTTACTAAAAATTGTATAAATTTCCGGAAATTTTAAAAAAAGTTTTAAAATTGAATGTTCGGTGATTTATCTCAATTTAACATAAATTACCTATGATATTACCATAAATTACCAAAAATATCATAAATCTCTGGAAATTTCTAAAAATACTTAAAATTGAATTTTGGGTAATTTATGGTGAGTTACCATATTTGCCTGTATGGAACCCAGTTCAGAATAGAAATCATACCTATCCTAGCAACAGTAGAGAATAATCTGCCAAAAAGGATTAACCAGGCTACAGAGCGGCGGCTGTTGACGGGTTGATATAGTCACATTTCATTTTATAAACTTACATTAATTTATATACAGAATGCTGAAGCAGGTGCGGTTGACGCTGATCTCGACAAACATAAACAGCGGCGTATTATTTTTGATCAGACTAATATCGGTCGGGAAGAACAAGTGGTCACATATAAACCGTCAACATCTGAAACATCCACATCTCGTTCGGAATCAGTTATGTCCGCTGCCACCACTTTTTGATCGATTTTAGATGAAATTGGCCCATTGCAAGCCACCGCTACCACAAAAAAAACGTCGAAACGTGGCCGAGAGATGATGGGGAGTATCGAGCTGACTTCTACAGAAAACATTGCTGTTTTGAAGAAGAAAGCAGCAGCAAAGAAAGCAGCAGCAGCGAAGAAACTAGCACCGAAGAAGTCAACAACAAAGAAGGAAAAACCACCAGCCAAGCGTCCCAAAGCAAAACCATCGCCACCATCGGATGAAGATGCAGACTTTTGCACTATTTCGTTAAAGCTTTTACCGATCACATTCACCGCTTTTAACTCTATCAAATTCATTCCGCGCAAGCGGCCGGTTCGTTTGAGATGTTTAAATATGTGTGCAACTTTCCACACTTGCAAACATTGTGATAGCAATTTTGATCGAGAAGATGATAATGAACAATGAAAAATGCTAGTTACAAAAATAAAAACTGTCTACTGAAAGCCTTCAGAATGGATGAAAAATTAATATTTGCAAATATTTATCTAGGTCTTACTTGATATTTTCCCATTTTTAATGAATTTTTCTAGGTGTCTCAAAACTAAGCCACTTTTTTTCTGAAAAAATGATGCATCCACTAAATTGGTCAAAACTTCCTCTATTGGTTGGGCATAAATCTCCTTCTAATATTTCTCGAAGAAAATGTTTCAGAAACTCTCAGTTGTTATTGTTTAGTAACAAAAATTATCAAGCCATTGAAAAAGTGGTACTGTTTCTTAAAAAGAAATGATTTTCTCCATGAAATCATATTGAAAATAAAATAACCCTAATACTCCAATAAAAATTCAATAACAATCAGTAAATTTAATTATAATTTTTAAATGTTTATTACAATATATTTTTCAAACCTTTATTTTATTCATAATATTTGTTGTTAGCGATAAAAAATATTTTATTCTTTTAATTTGCTTTGATTTTTAATCACCTACGTGAATGTTGAATACACACACTTTCATTAATTATTGATAAAAATGTTTATAATGGCTTGCTAACCAACAATATTTAGTAATTTTTCGTGACGAATATCATACCCATACAAATGTTCAGCATTTTCAGTTAAAAGTAAATATTTTTCTGTGATTGAGCATTGAAAAGAAGTATTTATTTATATATAAATAATAAATTAAAATTAGTTTAAATCTTTAATCAAATATTTGTGTCAATTGAGTGTGAATTCAGTCATTAAAATGACCAATGAGTTCAATTCATCTAAGCAAACAATAATTTTTAGTTTATTATCATAAAGTTCGAACATTGTAGGCTTAAAAGATTCAAAGTGGAGTCAGTATTGAAGGGAAGGTTAAACAGCGTCAAAGTAGGGTCTTGAGTTACAAAAATGTAGGCTCTAAAGATTCAAAATAGCTTCAGAGAAATCTAACGCGTCAAAGTAGATGCTTGAGTGTGAAGACTTTAGCCTCTAAAGATTCAAGGTAGGCGCTATAGATTGAAATGGTGTCAAAGTAGGCTCTAATGTTTCATTCTCTAGGAGTAGAAAGTTGAAAGCAGGAGCTATAAGTTTAATTAGGGTCAAAGCAGGTTCTAATAAGGAGCTGCGACTTCAAAGTAAGGTTTACATTTCGATTCGGGAAGTCATTCGGTATTACATTCGGCCGAAATTGTAGATACTCAGTTTAACTATACATATGGTTTATTTATTTGATATAATGAATACAACTTTTAATTTTAGAATTACTAAAACCTAAAAGGTTGATAAATTATTAAATAAGAATTAGCATAAGTTTATGCATCACGCGAAAAATTGAAGAGCTTCAGGAAAACAAAACTTAAAAAATATTTTGGTAGCTAAATAGATAGCAGCATAATAAATGCAGGTAAACTCAAGTGACTAAATTGAGGGTCCGGATTCTATAACCCCTTATAGAATTTGTCGCCTGAGAGTGGGGAGGCCCCTGAACGTCGCTTAAACAAAAGCGGTCAGAGGTCTCCCCACTCCTAGGCCACCCCACGCCGTTGCCCGAACATGAAGCCAGGCGTAATGTGAATGTTACCGCTTTCAGACGACATAAAACTTTACGTCTGCTACACTGTTAGAAAAATATGTACTAGATTTATTAAACACATAACAGAAGAAGTAAGTCACAACATAAATTTAAATTTAGTATACCTGCGTACAGTAAATTTAGTATATTCATACTGAATTTAGTGTACGCGTATACTAAATTTCATGCGCGTGTATACGAGGGTGGATTGATAAGTTTCCGGCCTGACCAAGAAAAACAACGTTTTTAAGAATTTTTTTTTTTATTTCTCAACATAATCTCCTCCAAGGCT
>NC_046657.1:136960752-136962339 GCF_010883055.1 Belonocnema kinseyi | reverse complement strand
CAAGCTATCTAAGGATGGTACTATAGAACGCCACCTCAAGGTAGGCCTAGTGGCGCCATCTCTTGGTCAGGCCGGAAACTTATCAATCCACCCTCGTACTAAATTCAGTATGAATTTACTAAATTCACCATAGGCTGGTATACTACATTTAATTTCATGTTGTGCATTCTTGCTTTCACTACATTTACACTAAATCTAGTACATATTTTTCAAACAGTGTACACTGTAAGAAATATTTGCAATTTTAGTATACATGGGTATATTAAATTTCATATATGTTTCCTAAATTCATTAAATTTTGTAATTTTAGTATACTTGCGTATACTAAATTTTGTTTACGAAGTTATTTTTGTACTACATTTATTAAGTATGCAGTACGTTTCTTTTGAGCATATGAATTTTGTAGTTTCTGTATGCTATAATTCATATACGTATTTACTATATTTGGCTGAGCAAGCACGTTTTAATTTACGCGATCGTGCAACCTTGTGGTTATAGCAGACTAACTTGACTTGAGTACATTTTTGTTAATTTCTTATGCTAAATATATGCGAAGATTTTTCTTTATAAGGTATATCAAGTGTATTAATTTATTAATGCAAATGCAGCTTTACTGTGAAATTCTACAATCCAGTACGGAGTAAAATTAGGTCATGGATTTTATGTGCACAGTTTTTATTTTGAGGTTACCTGTGCTGGTATGTTGAATGGATCTTTTGCAGCAGCCAATTCAGCTGTTGGTTCACGAGGAAGTAAAAGGAAGGTGCTTTTGCTCGTAAACGAGAGCCTATCCAGCAAAACGGGGTTTAGAAACGAAACCATCATAATCACCTAATCTAGAACGATAACTAAACTTGTACTCCATTTAGATACGCGTGTCCTAAATTTGGTTTATTATTACTATTACACCATTAAGCCATTTTCCTTTCGGGGTAGGCGTGACTCACTCGGTAGGGGAAAAGAGTAGTGTGTGGAAGGGATAGAGGTTTTTCAGATTGATCCAGAATTCTCGTGCTATTTAAGTAAATAACACGTTCGTTCCGTAACACTGCTCCGACCCAGGTTGCTGATCAATCTCTCTAGCAATCACCCTAAGCGAAGAACCTCACGAAGTCGTTATTTAAGGTTCCCCACTTGGGTCCATTAGTAGCCAAGGTCTTTGTTTCAGGCGTCATTCACTCTACTGACACTCTTTTTATTATCTATTTGCCGCCATACTTTCCTGTCCTGGCATACTTCTCTAGCTTCTTTTATGTCCATGCATATTTTCATGCAGGCTCTCGTGCTTCTGTGACTCCTTATGTCTCTTCTAACAAGGGTCTCATTCACTCTTTCCTTCGAACACCATAGTTTTTGTTTTATTTGCGTTAATTTTGAGGACCATGCTCTTCATGCTTGCATCTAGTTTATTCAACATTCTTTGTAAGTCTTCGATAGACTCTGCCATAACAACCTTATCATCTGTGAACACTGACCCACGTACCCTTACTATTTGGAGATCCACACCGTCTTCGTCGAAGAGAGCGATTCTTAAACACATGTCCATAAATAATATAAATAACCATGAAGACATAACGCATCCTTGTC
>NC_046657.1:136959521-136960652 GCF_010883055.1 Belonocnema kinseyi | reverse complement strand
ACCGTCTACCCCGGCAGCTTTACCGTTTTTCAAGTTCTTAATTATATCCCTAACCTCAGTGATACAGACTTTCTCAATTGAGTTTTCCATCGCATCGTGTTCAACATCGCAGTTGTGGTGCCCTATAGCCTCATCTCCGAATTGTCTCCTAAAATAGTCTCTGAAAGCCTCTAGTATTCCGTCTGCATTATATACCATTTGCACCCTACTATTTCTCATGTTGACAATGTCTGTACTTTTGTTTCCTTTCATTTTTTTATAAAGTAGTTTCCTGCTTCCTTCAAAGTCGTTTTGTATTTTTATCTCTTCTTCTGCTCTAATTGTATCTTTACTTCCTTCGTCTCTTTCTTTCTTCATGGCTAAGACCAGCGATGTTCAAAGTTCTCTTGTACGCTTCTCTTTTTGCTTTTTGGGCAGCCTGAATTTCATCATTCCAAAACGCATGACCAGATATTCTTTCTACAACTGTGGTACCACACACTTCGATCGTACATCTAACAAGGATATCCCGTAACATTTTCCGGGCGCCCTCTATATCTTTGATTTTTATAGGTCCTCCCATGTTGCCCTATCTATGCTTTCGACTATCTTATTTTGGAAATCTATTCGCAGATCCGGTTTCCGTACGTTCTCAATTCTGATTCGCGTTTGTTTTGCTTTCTTGGTTCTTGGATCCCCAAAATTACCTAATATTCTTTCTGTATCCTGATTTTGTATGTCCACTTAACCGTTCATGTCTCCTAGTAGAATTATTCTTTCTCCATGTTCGCAAATGTTTATTGTGTCCTTTAAAGTGTCCTAGAAGGCGTCTTTTACTTCTCTAGGATCACTATCGACCGGTGCGTAGCATGCTATGATAAATAGTCTTCTGATTCCTACTCTCATTTTAGCCCACAGCATTCTGGGGGACACGAAACCATGGTCTCCGAGATGCTGCTTTGCTCTTTCATTCAAAATCAGACCTGCTCCTTGTTTACCATGTGATTCACAGTCTACTTCTGACCATATTTCAAATCCGCCTTTCAATACGCCGTTTTTTATGTCTTTGGTTTCGCATCCCTTTTTCTTTGTTTCAGACACACATAAGATGTCTAGTTTCTTCACGTCCATAGTTTCACGCCATATATAGTT
>NC_046657.1:136954182-136959421 GCF_010883055.1 Belonocnema kinseyi | reverse complement strand
GTGTGTGTGCATAAAAATATACAAGATTGTTTAATAATTAACAAAGATTAGCATTATGACATTCAGAATGACCCTTTTTGTTAGGACGCAAAACTGAGGCATGCTCAATTTGAACTTTTCGACTTCAGCATGTCTTGATTGGGGGAAATTCAAATCGAATTTTCGAGAAAAAAAATTATTTAAACAAAGTCCACTTGTTTGAATAATAAAAACTTAATTAACTGGTAATAAATATATCCACTAGATCAATGCTAATAATTTGAAGTAAAAAGAAATACGAGAATACAGTGTTCAAAAGGTCTATTTCATGAAAAATTGACATTTTTGGTTTTAAGGGTAGTTTTCATGTACTCGTGGGAGTGTGTTAGGGGTGTCAAACTCATATGTCTGATAGAATAAATTCTTCGTTGGATGATTCTCTACAGGCCCCCATACTTTCCCGTCACATTTTTTCAAACCCTAAAGAATTATTCTAAAAACTCACAAAAATGATTTTTCCCCAAGCATTTTACATGGGACACTTCAAGTCAAAACCGGCACCTGTTAAAATAATAAAATGAAAAAATAAAAAATTAGGTTATTTGTTTCGGATTTGAAATAAAATGGGGGGATCGTTGCCCTTTAGCATGCAAAAAAGTTGTGCCATGCATTTTTGGACCACCCATAAAATTAAGAAAAGTTGAGAGGTTACACTCTAAAAAAACCTAAAGGTCAAACTATCCCATAAAATAAAATAATAATGACTTAACAATAACCTGCTCTAAGAATCTAGGACACCTAAGTGGTGCATTAATTAATGACACGTAGCCAAAGTGCCCCAAAAAAATAAAAATGAAGATACCTCAAACTGCGCCATAAGATTAGGAAAACCAGAAGGGCTAAACTGCACTAAAAAAACTGAACGGTCAAACTGCTTGCTTAAAAAGGTAACACTTTCCAAAAAACGTATAGGTCAAACTTCCCCATAAAATGTATTAACCTCGCGCTACGCGCTCGATCTTTCTGCATAGACTCTTCAAAACTAAAGGTAAAAATATCGACAACAGTAATTTGGTGATTGTGAATTCTCTTTTGTTAAAGCTCCTTTGGCTTTAACGAACACATTTTCATCACGGATCTCGTGCTTCGCATTCGACTTTGTCCCTGAAAATTAATAACATCCCCATAAATGTATATTATTCTAATTCGTAACTTGCATTGGTATTAACACAAATGAGGTTTCATTGTCCCGTTTAAAAAATGCGCATTCTTTTAAAAAAATCTGTTATTAATGTTTTTATTGCAACTTTTGTCGTTTTTCCATAAACTGAATTTGCTCATTTCCAATGTTTTCTTTATGATGTAAACTTTACACATACGGTATACTGAGCAGCCTTACCGTTTTTTAACTTCTAAATTGTGGATATATGTACATACATACACATACACACAGCTGATTTGATATATTTGTGTATTTCTGTGTGTCATTATGTATATATATTTTTCTTTTGTACATGGATTATTATATTTGAGAATATTTGAAATACTGTGAAAATGTTGCATGAAAAAATGTAACTTTTGGATTTTCCATTATTTTTCATGCTGTCAAAATGTAATTTTTGATTTATCAAGAAAATCAAAAAGTTTTCATGATAATCATCTAGGTCATTTAGAAATCAAACTTTTTCTTTTCTTTCAATTTTTTCATATCGTCCGTTAATTAACTTAAAAGGTTCATTTTCGTGTGTTTTTGGAATTTTTTAAATGTTACAACTCTGGTAATTTTTGATTTTTTGAAAAAGGTCATTAGGATAAATTGTTTGACTTTTTGAATACTATGAATAACCGCACAGAGAAATTTTGAATTTTGAAAACAGTGGTCTAAAAAATATTCAAAATGTGCCCACTTTTTGATTTTGTATCCAAAAGAAATGGCTAACGAACTTGACATTTTGTCTAGGACACTAAACGAGTTTACCAAAGGGCAATCAGGGGTTCAGGGAGTCTCAAAACGTGGATATTTGACAAAAACTGGCGGAGGGGGGGGGGTCAAATTTTACACAAATCTAATATCTTCTCTGATGAGAATTTAGAAATATATAGTCCCAATTTTATACACATAACCATGATCTTCAAGGTCTATCTTGTCTTTCCAACAATCGGTATTTATCTCTTTCGCTTCTGTAACGAGTTTTTTTTTATCAAATCAATTAATATAGCTTGGTCTCCTTCATTATAGGAACAGATCTCCAAACTGTAATCATATCCATGGCCCCTGGACCTCATTCCAAAAATGCACAAACCTTCTGAAGTACGCCCCCCTTCTCATTATTCCGGCTTCGATTTTCCACTCGTCGATTTCGACCTCGCCGAAACCTCCATGTTTACCTTCTTCTTCCAGGTGTTGATCAAGAGCAACTCTGCAGACCTCTGTACAAATAGAGAATCTGTCGGCCACAGTCTCTCTTGAAATTGCCTGTCCTTCAACAATGCTGCTGTCAAGTATAGTTTGCTCAAAATTTAAATTAAAGCTATACGTGACTAACATGCATGCTGTGTTTCCAACCGAATCGTTCTACTGAAATGAATTCTACATCTCTCAGCCATTGTAAAGCTTTCTCCCGACCTTGTAGAATTATATTCAAACTAAAAAAATTAGATTTTACATTCACCAGAATGATTATACTAAGCAAAAAGAGTAAAAAAAGCAAATATTGAAGAAACGAAAATACTGGAGAATAATGAAGACGCATTCGAAAGCGCGCAAGGTGTAGAAAAATCAACACCTATCGTACCCTACCTTGTTACAAGTGTTGAACTTTGTCTACCTTTTTCTCAAAAACTATCACCCGTAGGCTGAAAATTAATAAAACATAAAATGTACACATCGATAAGATCAACAACTTCTGTAAAGAATTTTTGTCACAATTCCTATTATTTATGAAAATAAATGGAAAAACGATAATTTTATATATTTTTTAATGTTTGTTTTTGTCACGGAAATATAATAGGTCGAATAGGTTCCTCTTTCTAATTTTTTAGGTAGGGGGCGTGAAGGTACTCCTGTGACTTATCGCCAAAATATTGTAGATCACATAGGTTACCCTTTCCAAAGTCGAATGAGGTTTAGGAAGGCTCCTCTGTGATATGTAACAGTAATACTTTCCAAAATATGAAATGTTTGTAATTTTTTATATTGAAATTCGAATATCTCAGAAAGTGTTACTAATAGGTTAAAAATTGATATAACATATAATTTGCATTTTGATGAGATCTACAACTTTTTTCTGCCAATTTTCACTATCATATTTGTAATTAGCTCGTCAAAATACATAAGTATACATAGTTTAAAAAGAATCGGAGGTCCGATGCTTTCGGAACTACATCCAAAATTGTTTTGAAATTTTGACATTTTGAAAATCACCCGCAATGGCATGGTTAAGATTTAGACATAAACAATAAACTAAATTCTCCGTGGACAAAATTGTACTAAATTGTAGCAATTCAATTAATAATCAAATAATAACACAGGCAAGAGCTATCTTGGAGTATTATTAAGCACTTGGCGTTAAAAAGTTGCTGGAAATGGACGATACACATGACTAGGACAATAACACTTGATACCGACCTTATTTTAGCACCGCTGCGCTGGAGACCTCAAGCTTTGTTTGTTGCAGTTAATTCAGAGTATTCAGCGCTGAACGGTCCTAGTAGGACCGCGTGGTCTCGTTATTTTTCAATTACACCATTAAGCCATTTCCCTTTCGGGGTAGGCCTGACTCACTCGGTAGTGGAAAGCAGTAGAGTATGGAAGGGATAGAGATTTTTCAGATTGATCCAGAATTCTCGTGCTATTTAAGTAAATAACACGTTCGTTCCGCAACACTGCTCCGACCCAGGTTGCTGATCAATCTCTCTAGCAATCACCCCAAGCGAAGAACCTCACAAAGGTGTCATTCACTCTACTGACACTCTTTTTATTAAAAATTTGCCCCCATACTTTCCTGTCCTGGCATACTTCTCTAGCTTCTTTTATGTCCATGCATTTTTTCACGCAGGCTCTCGTGTTTCTGTGACTTCTTATGTCTCTTCTAAGTAGGGTCTCATTCACACATTCTAACCATTCTTTCCGCGGTCTACCTCTGGGCACATTGCCATTTACTTTACCTTGATACACTTGTTTCGTTGGTCGTTCATTTGGCATTCTCTCAACATGTCCGAACCATCTTGACCGATTTCTTTCCCATGTGTCTACAAGCGTCTCTTCTGCACCACATTCTTTTAGAATTATCTCGTTACTTTGTCCATTAGGGATTTCCCGCTTATTATGCGCATGAATCTCATGTCAATTGCGTTAATTTTACTCTTATATTTTTCTTGATAAGTCCATGTCTCGCCACCGTATAGTACAGTCGGTACAAATATAGAATTATGTGTTACTATTTTAGCTTTATTTGATATATTTTTACATCTGATAAGGGGACCTGCTCTACCAATAACCTTCTTACCTTCATTTATTCGTCTATCTAATTCCTCATCTATCTTCCCGTCCCTAGTAAATAAGCTACCAAGGTATACGAACTTATCAACTTTTTCAATTCTCTCATCATTTGATAAAATATTGCATAGCGTTTTCTCACTCTTTCCTTCGAACACCATAGGTTTTGTTTTATTTGCGTTAATTTTGGGGCCCACGATCTTCATGCTTGCATCTAGTTTATTCAACATTCTTTGTAGGTCTTCGATAGACTCTGGCATAACAACCTTATCATCTGCGAACGCTAACCCTCGTACCCTTACTGTTTCGAGATCCACACCCTCTTCGTCGAAGAGAGCCATTCTTAAACACTTGTCCATAAATAATATAAATAACCATGAAGACATAACGCATCCTTGTCTAACTCCCTAAATAATATCGAAATAGTCACTCAGTTTCCCATTCACTCTTACACTCGCTTTGTTACCTGTATATATTTTTTTCATAGCTTGTAGGATCCATCCATTGACTCCATACTCTTTCAGAACTTCCCAAAGTTTACTTCTATCTACCTTGTCAAAAGCTTTTTCTAGTTCAACAAATGCACAGAAAACTTTTTTTTCTACTCTCAAACTTTTCTCTGTTATTTGCCTTAAGCTAAATATTTGATCCGTACACGATCTTCCTGGCATAAACCCACTTTGGACTTTCCAAATCTTTGTTTCTGTTATTTTTATTACCCTACGAATAAGTATTTTTGAATATATTTTACTTACGGTGCTT
>NC_046657.1:136948648-136954082 GCF_010883055.1 Belonocnema kinseyi | reverse complement strand
TTTCCAACGCATCGTGTTCAACATCGCAGTTGTGGTGTCCTATAGCTTCATCTCCGAATTGTCTCCTAAAATAGTCTCTGAAAGCCTCTAGTATTCCATCTGGATCATATACCATTTCCCCCCTATTATTTCTCATGTTGACGATTTCTGTACTTTTGTTTCCTTTCATTTTTTTATAAAGTAGTTTCCTGCTTCCTTCAAAGTCGTTTTGTATTTTTATCTCTTCTTCTCCTCTAATTGTATCTTTACTTTCTTTAACTAATCGTTTAAGTATCCTGTTTTCGCGTCTATAATCATTTTTACGTCTACTTATTTCCTCATTGCTAAGACCTGCGATGTTCAAAGTTCTCTTGTACGCTTCTCTTTTTGCTTTTTGGGCAGCCTGAATTTCATCATTCCACCACGCATCCCAAACATTCTTCCTACAACTGCGGTACCACACACTTCGATCGTGCATCTAACAAGGATATCCCGTAACATTGTCCAGGCGCCTTCTAAATCTTTGTTTTTTATACGGTCTTCCCATATTGCCCTATCTATGCTTTCGATTCTCTTATTTTGGAAATCTATTCGCACATCCGGTTTCTGTAGGTTCTCAATTTTGATTCGCGTTTGTTTTGCTTCCTTGGGACGTTAAGGATTGAAGCCCAAAAATCGTATCGGGTATTTTCGAGGAGTCCAAAAATCGGAGACTCTATTACCATTGAAAAATTCTAGAAAAATTGATTTTTGGACAAAGTAGTATCTACGTGGGTTGATTTTTGGCGTTAAGGGTTAAAGCCCAAAAATCGTAGCGTGTATTTTCGAGGAGCCCAAAAGTCAGAGACTATGTTTCCATTGAAAAGTTCACGAAAAATTTATTTGCAGACAAAGTTGTACTTACGTGGTAGAGAAGGGGTTGTTTTTTAACGTTAAGGGTTGAAGCCCAAAAATCGTATCGGGTATTTTCGAGGAGCCCAAAAATCCGAGACACTATTTCCATTAAAAAATCCTACAAAAATTTATTTGCAGACAAAGTTGTATTTATGTGGTAGAGAGGGGTTGATTTTTGACGTTAAGGATTGAAGCCCAAAAAGCATAGAGGTTATTTTTGAGGATCCCAAAAATCAGAGACGTTATTTCCATTGAAAAAATCTAGAAAAATTGATTTTTTGACAAAGTATTATCTACGTGGGTTGATTTTTGACGTTACGGGTTGAAGCCCAAAAATCGTAGTGTGTATTTTCGAGGAACCCAAAAATCAGAGACTTTATTCCAGCTTTAAAATTTAATAAAAGTTATTTTTTGACAATTTCATATCTGCGTGTTACAATGGGGTTAATTTTTTACTGTAAGGGTTGGAGCCCAAAAATCGAAGTGGGTATTTTCTGGGAGCCCGAAAAAGCCCAAAAATATCCCGTTAATGAATTACTGAAAATTTTCAATTTTTTGAATGGGGTTGATTTTGGAAGTTAAGGGTTGGTTTGGGGGAATTTTTTTGCGGATTTTAAGAGTCCCAAAAAAGCTCAAAAAATCTGGTGTAGTTGAATTTTTACTATTTAGTGATTTAAAGAAGTGGAAGTGCTGGCTTAATGTAAGTTGGCACAATGAAGCAGTAGAATAGGTCAATATCCGGGGAAGAAAGCAGTTCAAGCAAGATATAAACTGAAATTAATAATCACAAATTGAATTAAAAATGTTTGTAACTTTTAAACGTTTCGTTCATTTTAAAGATAAATTACCACATCATTTATTTGACGTATAACGAAAGTTTTCGAATTTTTTGTTTTTTACATACCTGAAGGTCAAAAAAATTTTACCCCTTTTTTGCGAATTTTATGAAACCATTTCCTAATTATTTAGCTTTTCAAATAGAAGATTTTTTTCGGCATACCTGATAACTTTCTAGAGACAAAAAGGCATTACACAAAAAAACGCCGAGATCCAGGAATCAAAATTCGAAATAAAGAGAACTTTCGAATTTTTTATTTTGGTGTTGAATGAAAGTACCTTCATAGCTTGTGCATTTAACAAATTTTCTCAATAAATCTGTGTTTTTTTAGCACACAAATAAAAAAGAAACAAAATAGAAGAGATCCATGTGTCGAAAAGTAAAATAAAAAATTTGTAATTTGGTGTTTAATAGGATTATTTTTTTTACTTGTGTTTTTATAATTTTTCCAAGTATTTATGGAATTTTCAAGCCCAAAAATAAATTAAAACAAAGTCGGCAATAATTCTATTGCTTATACACATTACTCCTTTCCCTACCGAGTAAATCACGCCTACCCCGAAAGGGAAATGTGCTAATGGTGTAATAAAAATATTTAATAAATTAGTAGCTGCTCGAGTGTGAAAAGCAGCAGTCGAAAAAATTCCCTGTATTGTCAGTAATAATGTACAAAAATATAGAGAATTTACCCGAATCTGTTTTGAAAAAAATTTCAAAAGTTCTTTTGTAATATTTCACCAATTATTTCAGGAAATTTCCCACAAGGCGGATTAGGGGAAATTCACTCTAAAATTTGTGAGAGTGCGGCTAAGATATATTTCGCATAACTTTAATTTAGTGTTCAAGAAAAGCATTCATCAAAATCCAAAGTAATGCGTGCATTCTAAAAAATAAATCCTGGCATACAAATGACCGCGAAATGTACAGGCTCGTCCCCACTGTGCCACACGGCGCGCCGCTGAGCTATAATCCTGTGATCACGGTAATTGTCGTTGTACTAGCACATATATTCCAGAGCCATTCCTCTCAGCAACCGCGTGGGTTTCGAGGTTAAAATTACAATTTAATTGCTGGCAAAGCATGCCGGTCTGCCTTTGCCGCCATGTGAAAATGGCACGCCAATTAAAATTGAAAAATTGACACAAGAAGACGTTTGCAACCAAACAAAGAGATATTCTCTTGATGACTAAATCAGAATATTTCGCTGTATTTTTAAGCGTCGGGAGTTAAGTTAATCTCATGAATTTGCATTAAACTTGTTATAGAGTACCTTCGGGTCTTGCAAATTTCGAATTTGGCGTAAAAATTAAACTATTATAAATCGCGCATTCAATATATGAGGTATAATTTAATTTAAGTTATATTTAAATTCTCTAATTTAAAGATTTTGATACATTTGCATGATGCTTGTAACGGCGGGATTGATAGGCTCACTGATTTCAATTTCGACGTCAGAAGTTAGAATCTAAATACGTCGGATTTAACATGCAGGCCAAGCCTATACATAGACTGAAAAAAAGGACGACTGGTACCAAGTGAATTTTACTTGGCTGAAGTAAGTGAAAGTCCTGTTTATTTTCAAAGAAACGTTTATTTGAGACAAATACGATCTGTTGGTCTACGCGATATATTTCTTTGAATCAAACAAATATTAATTAAAGACAACAAATATACATTTGACATCAAATGAATGACTCATTGTTTCAAATGAACGTGTCATGAATTGATATGAATATTTCTTTGAGATGGGGAAATGTGAATTAAAGGAAAGAAATATATTTTCAGGCAAGCCAATATTTTATAGGCTCAAAAACTATTTCCCCTCAGCAAATTTCTGAATATTTGAAGCAAAAAAACATACCTGATTCAAAAAAATATTTCTTTGGCCTAGACCATGCGCGAGTGCAATAAAGTAGTTAGTACTTCAACTGTAGCACATATTTTTCTGAATAAGCAACTTTGGTCCATCGGGTGTAAAGTCCACAGCCTTGAGCACGACGCTAACGTAACATGGAAGTTTTAAGGCGCAAAATCGTATTTAAACCTCGCCATAAATGCCAAAGAAATATTTCTTCAAATGAAAAACATGGATATTTAATTTAACAATATATTTCTTTAATCCAAAGAAGTATTCAATTGAAACAAATATCGCCAAATTAATAAATTTGTGATTAAAAAAATTATTACTTCGTTGGAATAAATGTTTATTTAATACGAACAATTTAATTCTAGTAAATAAATGAAATATTTTCTTTCACCGAAGAAATAGGAATTTACGTAAACAAAATACCTTGCTCATATAAATAAATGCTCCATTGCTATAAATCCATGAACCCTTTGTGACAAAAAAGTATATACTCAAATATATATTTCTTTGAACGAAAAATCACATTCCAACGAATCTAGACCTTTTGAATTAAGGAAATCGTTAAAATTTAGGATATTTAAATAGAAAAACAATCCAATATAAAATCCTATTTTAACATCTAATAATCGAATTGATGAATAGAATTCCTGAAAATAAAATCAAGAATCTAAAGATCAAATTTGGACAACCACCACAAAATGTTCCCATTGGAATCTAAAAAGAAAGGTAGACTTTTTTCCCCTCCCTTCCGTCTAACAAAGAAAAAAAAGAAAATTATTCATCTTTACTTTGGACGAAAATAAAAAGGAGGAAAGAAAAATGAGAAGGCAACTAAACAAATCCCCTTTCTTTTTCTTTTTAGTCCTTTCGTCCTCTTCATTCCCACCATTATCAAATCCCAATAAAAAACATTAACAAAATATATATAATAATCACCAACGTTTCGGCACTCATACAGCACCCTCATCAAGGCAAAAAAATATATAATATAAAATTAAATTAAAATAAAATAAAATGAAATGAAATAAAATCAAATCAAATGAAATAAAATGAAATGAAATGAAATAAAATGACATGACATGAAATGCAATTCAATGCAATGCAATGCAATGCAATACAATACAATACAATACAATACAATACAATACAATACAATACATTACAATACGATACAATACAATACAATGCAATGCAATGCAATACAATACAATACAATAAAATAAAATCAAAATAAAATAATTAAAAATAAAATCAAAAGAAAGATTGAATAACTTTGGGGTGGTGAAGGGAGGGGGGAGAAGTGTTCTTTTTTTCAGATTCCAATGGGAACATTTTATGGTGGTTGTCTAAATTTGGTCGTTAGATTCTTGATTTTATTTTCAGGAATTCTTTTCATTAAGGATGTAATTCTTGGATGTAAGAAATATGTATTTCAATCAAGAAAATGCAGCTACAGAATAAATTTTTGTATATTAGCAAAAGATATATTATTACACCATTAAGCCATTTCCCTTTCGCGGTAGGCGTGACTCACTCGGCAGGGGAAAGGAGTAGCGTGTGGAAGGGATAGAGATTTTTCAGATTGATCCAGAATTCTCGTGCTATTTAAGTAAATAACACGTTCGTTCCGCAACACTGCTCCGACCCAGGTTGCTGATCAATCTCTCTAGCAATCACCCCAACCGAAGAACCCCACGAAGTCGTTATGTAAGGTTCTCCACTTGGGTCCATTAATAGCCAAGGTCTTTGTTTCCGGCGTCATTCACTCTACTGACACTCTTTTTATTAACTATTTGCCGCCATACTTCCCTGTCCTGGCATACTTCTCTAGCTTCTTTTATGTCCATGCATTTTTC
>NC_046657.1:136943114-136948548 GCF_010883055.1 Belonocnema kinseyi | reverse complement strand
CCATACTCTTTCAGAACTTCCCAAAGTATACTTCTATCTACCTTGTCAAAAGCTTTTTCTAGGTCAACAAATGTACAGAAAACTTTTTTTCCTACTCTCAAACTTTTTTCTGTTATTTGTCTTAAGCTTAATATTTGATCCGTACATGACCTTCTTGGCATCAACCCACTTTGGACTTCCCAAATCTTTGTTTCTGTTATTTTCATTACCCTACGAATAAGTATTTTTGAATATATTTTACTTACGGTGCTTAATAATCTAATCCCTCTGTAATTATTGCACTCGCTTTTATCTCCCTTTCTCTTGTATATTGGTACTATAATCACTTCTTTCCAATCGTCTGGGACGTCTCCCATCTCGAAACATAAATTTATCAATTCGCAAACTCTATGTGGTATGTATACGCCACCATGTTTAAGCATTTCAGCGTTAATACCGTCTACCCCGGCAGCCTTACCGTTTTTCAAGTTCTTAATTGTATCCCTAACCTCAGTTACACAGACTTTTCAATTGAGTTTTCCAACGCATCGTGTTCAACATCGCAGTTGTGGTGTCCTATAGCTTCATCTCCGAATTGTCTCCTAAAATAGTCTCTGAAAGCCTCTAGTATTCCATCTGCATCATATACCATTTCCCCCCTACTATTTCCCATGTTGACAATTTCTGTACTTTTGTTTCCTTTCATTTTTTATAAAGTAGTTTCCTGCTTCCTCCAAAGTCGTTTTGTATTTCTATCTCTTCTTCTGCTCTAATTGTATCTTTACTTTCTTTAACTAATCGTTTAAGTATCCTGTTTTTTCGTCTATAATCATTTCTACGTTTACTTATTTCCTCATTGCTAAGACCTGCGATGTTCAAAGTTCTCTTGTACGCTTCTCTTTTTGCTTTTTGGGCAGCCTGAATTTCATCATTCCACCACGCATTACCAGACATTCTTCCTGCAACTGCGGTACCACACACTTCGCTCGCGCATCTAACAAGGATATCCCGTAACATTGCCTGGTTTAAATAAAAATTACTTCTTTTAAATAATATTTTCTTGATGCTAAGAAATAGGATTCAAGTAAATAAATTTACTTGGTGCTAAGAAGGATTTTTTTTCGGTATATTTGCCTGGAAAATTGTATGTCGTGAAGGTTCGAATATTTATGTATTATTTCATATTCTTCGTGAGTTTTTTTTATTATTACCATGTAATTTAGCTAAATCCCTTTCTTGTATAAGGGGTAACTAATTCTCAGTTATAGTCACGTTATACTACTGGGGATCAAGGAATTAATATGGTAAGTGTAGAAGAAAGGATGGATGTTAGATCAAGGCCCTTCCCCTTTTATTTTTGTGCAGCTCAGCCATCTCAACCCCTCTTTCTCATCATGGGTGTCTTCGCTTTTGAAGATTTTGTCTTTAACGCTTTCTAAACCGTCTACCGAACGGTACAAGCTATTCTTGCTACTAAATGTAGTTCGTCTCAAGTCCCCAGAGTTGTAGTCATTCTGCTGTACCCTTTGTATGATATTTCACCCCTTTCCCTTTTTTTGTATTTTACTACTCTTTTTAATTTCACCTCAATTGTACCTCTATCTCCCATATTCAGTGTTATAGTCCTGAAAGAAAAAATGGCCTGGCAGTACTTTTCATAAAAACGATACCATTTTAGGACGGGAGGGGCTAAAAACTAAGGTTAATAACAGGGGCTGGGGGTGTGAGTGGAGATAACGTTCCTAAGTTAGAAAAAACTTATAACTTAAACCCAATAAAAAATGCAACTATATTTTTGGGTAAAAATTCATTCTTGTTATTGAAAAGGCTACTATTATATTTTTGGCAAAGAATAATTTTCCTTTGGTTCACAATTCTATCACGTTGTTAAAAATCTAACTATTTCAATAAGAATTCTTTTTAATGTATAAGTGAAAATTAATTTTTGGAACTGCCAAATAAATTATTCCATTTTTGGTTGAAAATGTATTTATTTCAGGGAAGATTTTAACTAATTGGTTACAAATTTATCTCTTTTGGTTGGAAATGGAACCTTTTGATTGAAAATTCATCTTTTTTGTAGAAATGTAATCTTCTTGGTTGAAAATTCTTTCTATTTGGTTAAGGATGTATTTGGTTGCAATAATAACTGTTAGTTACATGCATCGTTGTGAATTCATCTTTTTCGGTTGAAAAATCAATTATTCAACTTAAAGTTGAATTACTTTGCACAAAAATTAATTTTTTTCACTAAGAATTCATAATTATATTTGAAAATTCAAAAATTTATTTTCAAATGAACTTTTATGTTGAAAATTCTACTGTTTTGTAAAAAAATGCAATATTTTGACTTGAAAATTCAACAATTTGGTAGAAAATTAAACTACTTAGTTGAAAAATCATAGTTTTGGGTTGAAAATTCAACTTTTTTGTAGATCATTCTTCTTTATTCATAATGTAACCCCTAAACCCTAAAGCCTAAGGGTTTACATGACTTCCAGTGCTTACACATCTTTCCGCCTACATATTTTGTATAAACTCTTATCCTTACTATTTACAATTATTTACAACTATTTTCATACAATCTTACATCTAGATCCTCATTTATATTTCCTGCGATAGCGCAATTTAGGGCGTGTTATCGAACGAGTGAGCGAGCCATCTAAAGCGAGCATGCAAGCGACAGAAAGAGAGAGAGAGAGAGCGCACGAAAGAGGACACGCAAACGCATCTTAGTTCATTGTATCTGATTCGTCTTTTTGGCTTTAAAATTAAATAATTTTCTTAAAAAATTCATTCATTTTGTTTATAATTCGTCTTTTTTAGTAGAACATTAATCTTCTCGGTAGAAAGTTAATCTATTCTGTTTAAAATTCATTTTCCTTTTATTATAAATTGTTTTTCTTGTCTGAAAATTGGACTATTCTATGATTGCTCTAAAGTTTATCCTGTATATTGGATGAATTGTAAATTCGTGTTTTTTGCTAGAACATTAATCTACCGAGTTGAAAATTCATGTTTTCGTGGAAAATTGAACAATTACAGTTATTAATACAGTTATTAAGAAACAGTTATTTTTTTATCTGAAAATTGAACTAAAACTTCTATCTTATATAATTCCTTAGTTAAAAATTCATATTTTTCTGAAAATTCAACTATTGGTTAAAAAATTCATATATTTGGTTAAAAAGTCGCCTTTTTTGGTAGAAAATCATTCTTGTTTTTTTTAACTGCAACTTTTTGGTTGAGAATTCAAGTATCTTCTTAAAAATTCATCTTTCTTTATTCAAAATATCTTTTTTGTTACCTATTCATCTTTTTTGATTTATAAGTCCACGTTTTTCTAAAGCATTTGACTTTTTGGTCTAAAAACTTTACTCTTTTAAAAAAATCCATCCTTCATGATACGAAAGTTATCTTTTTCGGTTGAAAACTTTATTTTAATGAAAATACAACTGCCTTCTGTAAAATTTGTATTTTTTGTAGCAGATTTAAATATTTTTATTAAATTTCATATTATCATTTATATGAAATATCCACAATTTGGTTGAAAATGCATCTTTTTATGCTAAATATTGAACTATTTGATTAGAATTTCAACTGTTTTGTTAAAAATATAATTATTGTTAGTACACTCAACTATTTTGTTAATGGCATAAATTTGGTAGAAACTTCAGCTATTTGGTTAAAACTCATTCTTATCGATTGAAAATTCATATTTTGTTGTAGAAGATTCATCCCAATTATTGGAACATTGATATTTCTTGGTTGAAGCGTAACTTGTGTCTATAAAATTCAACTATCTTGAAAAAATCGTATTTTTGGCTTGGAAGTTTTACCCTTTAGTTAAATTTTTTACTATTTTTGGTAAACTTGTCTCTTTTACTAGAAAACTTATCTGTTTCAAAATTATTTTTTCCTATTCGTCTTTTTGCGTTGAAAATTCTCTTCTTTGAATAGAAAATCTTTTTTGATTGGAATTTCTAGATTGGCGCGCTAAATCTAAATTGAAACACCAAATTTTTCGAGCTTATTCCATTTTCTCTCCAGATACTAAAAGTGGAGAAAAGCCTAGGGATTTTCTGGTCACACAGGCCCACAAAAAAAAAGTTGTCTGCACGAGACAAGCGACTGATTTCGAACGCAAAATTGAAAGGAAATGTCATATTTGTTATTTTTTTTAGTATAAATCTATATATTCTGAGAAAGACCTTCAAATTCCCTATAATATAACAAGCAATGGGAAACAGAAGGCTCACTATAGAATTTCTATGAACAAATTAAATCTCTACAAGTCGTTACACTTAAAAATATAACATCCATGTGTCTATTTTAGCGTATAATGGTATTATCAAAATAGCGTCCAGAATATCCCTAAATTTCCGTCTATTTCGTGCTTCTAGGTGAAAAATGTGACATTTACGAGAAATTCTGAGACTATAATTGAATTAATCAGCTCCAAATACATGAATATAACCTAGTCACTTAGTTCATGCAGGCAACTTTTTTTGGGGGGCCTGTGTTACCAGAAAATCGCTAAGCTTTTCTCTAATTGTTGCATCTATGGAGAAAATGATACACCCAAAAAATTTAGTGTTTAATTTCAGATTGAGAGAGGAAAACTGCAAAAGATATATCATTTTTTATTTTTTGCTATATAAGTCTGTATAACATGATCAAGACCTTCAATTTCCCTAGATTTATGTCAGCTAGGGGGGCGGAAAGCAAACTGGGCAATTTTTGTGTATGAATTGTGTCTTTACTAGTCCCAACCCCGTAAGTTTATTCTTACGTATACTGGTATTATCAAAATAATGTTCAGAACATACGTAAGTTTTCCCCTATTTTCTGGATCTAGACTCTAGAGGAAAAATGAGACGTGTACGAGAAATTCTGAAGCCAGATTTGGATTCAGCGGCTCAAAATCAACAACGATAGCCTAGCCACTTGTCTCGTGCATACAACTTTTTTGCGGGACTATGTAATTACCAGTGGTTTAGTCGAGGCCTGATTGCACCTGACGGTGCCACGTCACTTATTTGTCGCACGGAAAATGTTTCTGGTTAGTATTAAAAGATTCATTTGAACAATATTAAGAATTTAATTTTAGGATAGAATAAACCCAACTTTAACACAACAAAGCAACATAAAAATAGATATTTAAAAATTTTTAAATTAAAAAATTTCCGAAACGCAATAAATTGTAACTGGATTTCTCGGATCGTAAATTTCACCTTCTCAGAGTCTCAGGCTCATGCAATTAACGTAATAATGGTCTATACTCTATTCCTATACTCTATGCTCGTCACCACTGAGAAGCCCACTTAGCGCAACTTCTTCAGAATAATGTAGCGTTTCAATTGTGGGTCCGGATGCAATAAGGGCACATAAAATTTTTTCGTGCGAAAACGAAGTCCCCTGGAGGCTTTAGAAAAAATTTTCGAATTTTAATTTT
>NC_046657.1:136941818-136943014 GCF_010883055.1 Belonocnema kinseyi | reverse complement strand
TAAACGAAACGCTGGAAGTTACAAAAGTCCGATTCGCGCCGAGCATCAGAAAAAAATTATTAAAAATTTTTCAAATTTTTTATTTTGAATTCCTGTTCCTGTCTCCTGTTCCTCCAAAATTCCAAAAACTGACGTACAGAGCACGAGTTGAAGTGAAAAACGGATTAAAATCGACTTTTTCAAAAAAGTAAGTTTATTGGCTTTAATTTTTAAACTAAAAAAGTTACAACTTTTTGTCTTAAGAAAAAAAGATGCGCAATCAAATTTTACATCCATATATATCTTTTGAAAATTAAAATTCGAAAATTTTTTCTAAAGCCTCCAGGGGACTTCGTTTTCGCACGAAAAAATTTTATGTGCCCTTATTGCATCCGGACCCACAATTATGAAGATTTTAAGGGTCCGCGGTCTAAAACTGTTTACTGACTGTGCGGGATGTTAACTCCAGCACTCGAAACGGCAAATTTTTCTTAGCTTTTTTAGAACGGATTTTCGAAAATCGCTTTTTAGTATCTAGACAGTGGTTCCCAAACTATTACCCTGAGTAGGGTGGCTATCTGGTGGTAGGGGGATGCCACCTCGGGCAGGGTAGCTCGGTAGGCTCCAAGGCAGGGTCCCCGCTGTGAGCATGGGACTATTTTTTTTGACCTAGCATGAATGCCTTTCATGGTTCTGAGATTGACATCTGTTACAATAACTGAAGTTATGAAGGTACGACACAATCAAATTTAAATGAGCTGAATCAATTTCGCGATATAATTTTAGAAATATGGAAAAAGAGTTCATAAAAATCGGGTAATATTTTCACTAAATTTGCCCAAGAAAATATATTACTGGACTACTTTGCAGCGTAACAAAAGTACAATAACTTTTTAAATTATCAACGGATTTCTTTCTATCTTTTTCTAATGTTCTGTTCATAGTCCAGAAAATCTAACGCTGCCTATTAAAATTCGCTAATGAATATTTAATTAAATTTTCCATTTTTCCTAATCGGCTCTAATTTTCATATAATGGGTCAGCGAGACACATGTCACTGTGGGTGCAGTTAACTGTGTATACGTGTTTCAAAAGTTTTGTGGCTAGTTTCACGTCATCATTCATGTTGTCGTCTACAGATCGCTCTAAAGGCAACGGAGAGCGATGCTTCTCGATTACTAACGCTTGGCAAACAATTATTATATTATTATTATATT